>NC_042617.1:574470119-574571617 GCF_901001135.1 Rhinatrema bivittatum
CAGTGCCCTAACCCTGACACCAGGGGTGTTGTGATCTTCCTGCACACAGTGCCCTATCCCTATTAATACCAGGAGTGTTGTGATCTTCCTGCACACAGTGCCTTAACCCTGATACCAGGGGTGTTGTGATCTTCCTGCACACAGTGCCCTATCCCTATTAATACCAGGAGTGTTGTGATCTTCCTGCACATAGTGCCCTATCCCTATTAATACCAGGAATGTTGTGATCTTCCTGCACACAGTGCCCTATCCCTATTAATACCAGGAGTTTTGTGATCTTCCTGCACACAGTGCCCTATCCCTATTAATACCAGGAGTGTTGTGATCTTCCTGCACACAGTGCCCTATCCCTATTAATACCAGGAGTGTTGTGATCTTCCTGCATACAGTGCCCTAACCCTGACACCAGGGGTGTTGTGATCTTCCTGCATGCAGTGCCTTCTCCCGCCTGCATTACTAGTGAGAAGCTGGCTTCACAGACAGGGGGAAGCTTCCTGACCCTCACTCCTCCCCTCCCCATGTCCCAGCCAGTGAATGGTGTGTGGGTGAGGGGGGGGGGGAGGATGGTGAGGCTGAAACAGCTCCTTCCCTGCATTACTAGTGAGAGGCTGGCTTCACAGACAGGGGGGAGCTGCCTGACCCTCACTCCTCCCCTCCCCCATGTCCCAGCCAGTGAATGGTGTGTGGGTGAGTGGGGGGTGGGGGGATGATGAAGGCGGAGACAGCTCCCTTCCTGCATTATTAGTGAGAGGCTGGCCTCACAGATAGGGGGGAGCTGCCTGTCCCTCACTCCTCCCTTCCCACAAGTTCCAGCAAGTGAATGGTGTGTGGGTGAGGGGGGGGGGAGGAGGATGGTGAAGGGTGAGACAGCTCCCTCCCTGCATTACTAGTGAGAGGCTGGCTTCACAGACAGGGGGGGAGCTTCCTGACCCTCATTCCTCCCCTCCCCCATGTCCCAGCCAGTGAATGGTGTGTGGGTGAGGGGGGGGGGGGGGGAGGATGGTGAGGCTGAGACAGCTCCCTCCCTGCATTACTAGAGAGAGGCTGGCTTCACAGACAGGGGGGAGCTGCCTGACCCTCACTTCTCCGGGGTGTTGTGATCTTCCTGCACACAGTGCCCTATCCCTGATACCAGGGGTCTTGTGATCTTCCTGCACACAGTGCCCTATCCCTAATACCAGGGGTGTTGTGATCTTCCTGCACACAGTGCCCTATCCTTGATACCAGGAGTGTTGTGATCTTCCTGCACACAGTGCCCTATTCCTGAAACCAGGAGTGTTGTGATCTTCCTGCACACAGTGCCCTATTCCTGATACCGGGGGTGTTGTGATCTTCCGGCATGCAGTGCCCTATCCCGGTTACCGGGGGTGTTGTGATCTTCTTGCACACATCCCGGTATCAGGAATAGGGCACTGTGTGCAGGAATATCACAACACCCCTGGTATTAGGGATAGGGCACTGTGTGCAGGAAGATCACAACACCCCTGGTATCAGGGATAGGGCACTGTGTGCAGGAAGATCACGACATCCCGGAGGAGTGAGGGTCAGGCAGCTCCCCCCTGTCTGTGAAGCCAGCCTCTCACTAGTAATACAGGGAAGGAGCTGTCTCAGCCTTCACCATCCTCCCCCCCCCCCCCTCACCCACACACCATTCAATGGCTGGGACATGGGGGAGGGGAGGAGTGAGGGTCAGGCAGCTCCCCCCTGTCTGTGAAGCCAGCCTCTCACTAGTAATGCAGGGAAGGAGCTGTTTCAGCCTCACCATCCTCCCCCACCTCACCCACACACCATTCAATGCCTGGGGCATGGGGGAAGGGAGGAGTGAGGGTCAGGAAGCTCCCCCCTGTCTGTGAAGCCAGCCTCTCACTAGTAATGCAGGGAGGGAGCTGTCTCAGAACACCCTTGGTGTCAGGGTTAGGGCACTGTGTGCAGGAAGATCACAACACCCCTGGTATCAGGAATAGGGCACAAGTTCTAATCATATTGTCTGATCACATTACTTTTTTTGTCAACTACCAACAGTTTCCATTTCCCATCCCCCCAACCATCACCTCAGTTGGAACCTTGGTAACATCAATAGATAAGAGGGCAGCCAGCCAATAGGAATACATATTCATTCCTAACTGACCTTTACTGACCTGGAAAGTGTCAATAATTTGTATCATTTTCTGTTAGTGTTCCTGAGTTTCCATTTCCATTTCCCATCCCCCCAACCATCACCTCAGTGGGAACCTTGGTAACATCAATAGATAAGAGGGCAGCCAGCCAATAGGAATACATATTCATTCCTAACTGACCTTTACTGACCTGGAAAGTGTCAATTTGTATCATTTTCTGTTAGTGCGCACTAACACGGTTTAACGATTTTTAACAATACATTGTTAGAATTTCTATTGTATTGTGTTCTATAATGATTTAAGACGATATTAAAATTATCGGACGATAATTTTAATCGTTGAAAAATGATTCACATCCCTACAAAATGCCCCTAAAAATGTCTAAGCAAAGGCCAAACAAAAGAGACACATCTCATAATCAGAATAAGAAACATTCAACCAAAGCCTGCCACATATGTAACAATATTTCATGCATAATTAGAAGCCTGCCATCAGTGACCAACCCAACCTCCTTCGACCAACTCATCAACATGTGCCGCACCAAAAAGCAGTTAGACAGGCACCTCCACCCATGCACCCTTAATTTAAAAAAAAACAGACCCCTAATGTGACCTAAAACTTCAGCTCTGGTAATAGCTGTTGACGTAGCACCAGTAATATAATCCATCAATGTGTCTGAAACTAGACCCCAAAACCATCCCCTTGATAACAAAAACTTCAGCAGCTTCATACAACTATCAAAATATACTGTCCACATAGATGGGGCTAATGATACTCATAACATATTCCAAGCTTCCAACCATTAAACATCCAAAGGAAATCAGGAAGCCCCCCAACAAATCTGCTTCCAGTGCCAGTCTCTGGAGCACTGCCCATTTGGGATGAGAAAGGTAATGAGCTATAGGAATATCTACACGAGAAACATGCTGTGCCCAAACAGCTGCAGGCATCGTATAGCAAAGTCCCATAACAAATCTGTGATCAACACACAGTGAACTGACTACCTAGTGATCATCTGTATGACACCCAAGTTGTCACAGCAGAAGATGACCTTCCTGTCACACAGCCTGTCACCCTAGATGACCAGCGCAACCACTATAAGCCTTCAGTGTAATATTCTTTGTAGTCCCAGCTGATACCCATGACTCCAACCAAGACAACGCACACCAAGCCCCCTAACAGTAAACCCCAAAACTACTGACCCCAGCTGCATCTAAATGCAACTCCAAATTACAATTGGACAATAGCTTCTCCTACCACACCAACACCACATTAAAAGTATCAGAAAAGTAAAACAGACTTGCAAATCTGCCCAAACATAGTGAATAACCCTGATATGATAATGCCTCCTTCAAATACCTGCCATTGCAATAGACAAAAGCTATAAAAATATGCGACCTATTGGCATCACCTTACATGCAAAATTCAAACAGCTCACTGAGGACTGCATTTGCTATAAGATAAGCTTTCTGGCCAACAAAGCACAACCTACCAACTCTTTCATTCTAGCCACCTTAACCTCCAGTAAACGAGACACCATAGTAACAGAATCCAAATTGATATTGAGAAAAACCAACCGCGTCACTAGTCCCTCCATCTTCTCTTTAGCAATTAGAATGCCAAACCGCTATGCCACAGAAAAGAAACTGGCCATAGTGCCTTCACAAACTCCTGAAGACAAGTGCCCCAGAAACAGAAATCATCCAAGTAATGCACAATGTTTTAGATCCTGCAACCTACACAGTCACCCAACGCTCAAACATGCTAAACATTTCGAAATATGCGCAAGAAACAGAACAGCCCATTGGCAAATACTTGTCAAAGTAGTAGCCTTCCCGGAACTGAAAACCCAAAATAGGAAAACTATCAAGGTGCACAGGTAAAAACTGACTCCACATCTACCTTAGCCAACACAGCTCCCTGTCTATACCTATGCACCAACTGCACCTCAGAATCAAAGGACACATAGTGCACTGTAGAAAATTCTCTGGGAACAAAATCATTCACAGACTGACCTTCAGAAAAAGATAAATTGTGTGTCAAATAAAAAGTACTGGGATCCTTCTTGGGCACAACTGCTAAGGGGAAAATAATCATTCTGTCAGAGGAGCCAGAAATGGACCACCAATCCTACCTAGTTGAAACTCCTTCCCCAATTTCCTTTCCACAGCATCCCCAAACATGAAAACGGAAGCCAAATTCTAATTCCTTCCCATCAATGGACCAACAGAAAGAATTCTAAATCCCCCATTGAAACCCTCATGCAATATCTCAGCCATCTCCCTATGCAGGTATACCTGAAGCCATGAGTGCACCTTCTCAATGATGATTGGACTAGGCATCCTGTCAAAAACTACTGGAGTTTATTGGACTGCCAGCTGCATGCTGTTTTAGGCTATGTTCACTGTGAGCCCTCCTTCTGAGTGACCTCACTCCTTCACCACCTGACATCTGGCTGGCCCTGATGATAGTGAGGGGCCATAGTCCCACTCCCTGTGGATGTAATCTGAGCAGGGCTGAGGTGAAGAGCTGGGGTGGGATGCTACAGTATGGGACCTAGAGAAGTTTATGGGACTACCAGATTCATATTGTGTTGGGCTCTGCTCACCATGAGCTCTCCCTCTAAGTGTCCTCACACTTTCACCACCTAATATGTGGCCGGCCCTGATGACAGCAAGGGGCCAAAGCCCCGCCCCCTGCTGATGTCATCTAAGTAGGGGGGGTAAAGATCCAGCATGAGACACCAGAGATGTAACATGATGGAGGGGTGCATACTCTATTGCACGCATGAAGAAGAGCAACAAAGTATCTCCTTGGTGTACTCCTTCATGTGTGATGAGTAGTATGAGTGCTAATAATTACGAGCATAACATCTCTATTTCATCCAACACTTCTCCATTAATTGATAGAAACATTGAGGTAGTTTATGGAAATGGAAGATATAGGATTTGAGGGCCATAAATCACTCTAAGGTAACACATCCGTCATCTTATTTGAAAAGCATTGAGGTAGATAATCTAAGCACTAAGTACAGTTGTAACATCACCATATATATTGTAAATGCTCAGTCTATACAAAAATAAATGTCCTGTATTGTTTGATCTACTATGTGTGGAATCCTTTGATCTCATATGTACTGCAATATCCTAGTTGCTTACATAAGACCTGGTTATTTTAAACCAAATCAAGCATCCAGAGTACTATAAAATATCCCAGCCCTGAGTTAAAGGCCATGGGGATGGCCTTTTAGTGATTTGCAAAGAATCTTGGAATTTTTCCCAAAATTTAAGTGGAAATTCTCAATTTGAAATGATATGTTGGTTTCAAAATCTATTAATATCTGTCTAGCATACTTTCCTCCTAGAGTAATGGAATTTAATCGCTCAACCTATTTTTGAGCAATTCGTTTTATTTTAGGATAATCTGAACACCACAGTTTTGGTTGGGGATTTGAATCTTCATGTCAATGAAATTCACCAATTTCCAAATTGTGATATTTTCCTAGACTGCATGCAAACCTTAAGGTAGGATCAATTAATATCAGTTCCCACGTATAGGAGTAGCAATATACTAGATTTGGTTTTTCTTAATTCTTCACTTATGGCCTCTTTTGATTCACAAATATAGGTAAGGGAAGTGCCTTGGTCAGATAATAAACTGATTATGTTTGACTACCCTATTTATTAGTATTCCTGAGGTGTTATGTTTGGCGTTGTATACCTAGACGACATCCTAGTCTTAAGAACATAAGAACAAAAGAAAATGCCATACTGGGTCAGACCAAGGGTCTATCAAACCCAGCATCCTGTTCCCAACAGTGGCCAATCCAGGCCATAAGAACCTGGCAAGTACCCAAAAACTAAGTCTATTCCATATAACCATTGCTAATGGCAGTGGCTATTCTCTAAGTGAACTTAATAGCAGGTAATGGACTTCTCCAAAAACTTATCCAATCCTTTTTTAAACACAGCTATACTAACTGCACTAACCACATTCTCTGGCAACAAGTCACTCATCGAGCACCAAGACCAGGTAATACAGGTTCTACAGAGACTCAGTGACCACTGCTTCTATGCCAAGCTAGAGAAATGTCACTTTGAGCAAGAGGAGCTCCCCTTCATTGGGTATATTATCTCCCATCAAGGCCTCAAGATGGACCTGGACAAGTTAAAAACCATCTCGGAGTGGCCCTGACCTTAAGGCACTACAACCTTTTCTGGGGTTTGTCAATTACAACAGGCAATTTATTCCCAACTATTCCTCAGTAGCAGCCTCTCTGACTACCCTAACGAAGAAAGGAGCGGACACCAAGAAATGGCTTTCAGATGCCACTCGAGCCTTTGAACAATTTAAGGAAGAGTTTACTCAGGGACCAGGCCTATTTCCCCCAGATCTGGCAAAACCATTCATCCTGGAGGTAGATATGTCCACTCTTGGGTTAAGCACTGTTCTTGTCCAGCATAATAAAAGCAATACTCTCATGATCTGCTCCTACTGCTCTAGGAGATTTTACCCTGTGGAAAGAAACTATACCATAGGGGATTGTGAGCCTCTTGCAGTCAAACTGTTGCTAGAGGAATGGCGGCACCTGCTTGAAGGAGTCAAGCATCTCGAAACAATTTACACAGACCACAAAAATCTTGAACACCTAGTGCAAGTCCAGAGACTGAACCCCAGACAAGTTTGCTAGTCCCTGTTTTTCATTTGATTTAACTTTGAGTTGTGATACTGACCTGCTGACAAGAATCATTGAACTTTTGCACTCTCCCAGTCATTTGATACAGATGGGACACAAGAATCTCCTTAGCACATCATCAACCCAGCCAAGATAGTGCTCATAGACACTTTCACCATAACTTCTGGCAAGATAATAGTTCCTTGACGTCTGCATCAAAAGGTCCTAGGATGGGCACATGACTCTTGTCTGTTGGGTCATCCTGGCATCATCTGCACACTGGAATTAATCATGGGTCACTATGGGTGGCCTTGCATGAAGAGCAATGTGCAGAATACATTGGTTCCTGACCTACATGTGCCATGCAGAAAAGTGGGCTGTTACAGCCACTGCCAGCTCCCACGGAACCTTGGATCCATGTGGCAAATAACTTTATCTGTGACCTACCTCCCTAAAGCGGTCATACCACCATATGAGTGGTTGTGGACAGATTTTCCAAATGACACATTTTGTCCCTCTTCCAAGACTCCCATCTGCATCTGAAGTAGTCAAATTCCTTACTCAGCATATTTTCTGACGTCATGGACTTCGTCACATTCTCTTATTTATTTATGTATTTATTTATTTATTTATTTATTTAAAAGTATTTATATACCGCTTTATAAAAATCAATTTTATCAAAGTGGTTTACATTAGATTAAATAAAGTTATAAAGAAACTATCAAAATCAAATTAAATTAAAATATACATAAAATTAATTAATAGCTAGAACAAATTCTAGCTTAAAATAAATCAGATATTTACTAAAAAATAAATAAAACAAAAATTGTTAGCATGGGACTTACTATTGCTATGGGAGGGGAAGAGGAAAGGGGGTGGGGCAAAAGAATGAAAAAAATTAATGACATAACTAGCCGGAGGGAAGGAAGTGGAGGGGAGGGGTGAAAAGATATGAATGGAATTGGTAGGGGCTGTAAATGAGACCAGGAGGTCCAATTCACTGCCAAGTACTGGAAAAGCTTGCATCAGAAGTTCGAGATCATCCTAGACTTTAACTCTGCTTACCATTCCTTTTTTTTTAAATCTTTATTTATCAAGTTTAAGTCAAATTAACAAGTTATTCTTAACTTGACAAGAAACAAAGTATATTAGAGAATACATAAATCAAAAGAAATATTCTTAATCAAACATTATTTTCTCAAATACATCTCTGTCAGACCACATTGTGTGGGAAGGGACCATTGTAATTATGAAAGAAGAAAAAAATTTATATATGAAAAGAAGAAAAAGCCAATATGATACGGAAACCAAACCCACTTTTCAATTTGTCGGTACACTGTGGGGTGGAAGTAAGGTTAGACAATATTGCTTAAGTTTATCATTTAAGAAATTATTTAACTGTGTGGGGTCAAAGGAAACATTTGACCCTACTATACTTAAATACACATTTACACAGAAAGTATAGCCAAAAGGATGCTCCCAAATTCATGACAGCAGGACACATTAATAGGAAACGTTTCCTCTTAGATTGGGTAATCTTAGACACATCAGGAAACATACGAATCTTAAAACCCCCGAAATATTTCATCCCTCTTACCAAAAAACATTTTTAGGACAAAATCTCCATCAGAGTCCAGAGCAAAAGTGACAATCAAAGTTGAAGAGGTAATATTTTCTTCAGTAGAGGTTTCCAGAAAAAATGATAAATGAGACATATCCACAGGAAGGACTTCAGTTGGAATATCTTTCAAATTTTGAGCTTTAACTCCAGGTAGATAGTATGCCTTAGAAATAGGTGGAATTAAATTTTCCTTAATTACCAAAACTTCCATGAAATATCTATGAATCATTTCAATTGGTATGGTAAATTACGTAATAATTTAATATAATAATATAATAATATAATATTTTAATTTAATATAATTTAATAATAATATAATTTAATATAATAATATAATATAATAATATAAGTAAAATACGGTACGATAAGACCTAGTCTTGAGCATCGGTATAGTAAAAGAAATTAAATAAATAAATAAATAAATAAATAAATCTCTTTTTTGGAAAAATTTAAAATTCTAAGGTTACAACGTCTTATAACATTTTCCAGATTTTCCATTTTATTCTAGAGGTATAAATGACCATTCAATATTCTGAGTTTGTAACTCTTTAGATTCCAAGGAATCCACTTGGGCTTTTACTCCTGCAATTTGTGTTTGCACAGTAGTTAAAGAAGTTGAAAAGTCCTGATATTGCGACAAAGACTGTACAACTTGATTGGACAAGGTTGTTATCGGTTCCCAGATCAAGTCTAAGGTGATATTAGCTGGCTTTACCAAAGTAACAGGCAATACTTCTAAAATAGCTGAAGTAAGTCCTGTTGCTGTCGAGTTCAAAGAAGGGAGCTATTTTAGATTTAATGCTTAGTGGAACGCAGGATTTGGTGAGAGAGGTAATGGTGGTGGGGCCACTTGGCAACTGTGATCATAACATGATCAAATTTAAACCAATAACTGGAAGGGGGACAATAAGTAAATCTGCAGCTCTAACACTAAACTTTCAAATGGGAAACTTTGATAAAATGAGGAAAATAGAAAAAAACTGACAGGTGCAGCTGCAAAGGTTAAAAGTGTTCAACAGGCTTTGACATTGTTTAAAAATACAATTCTAGAGGCGCAGTCCATATGTATTACACACATTAAGAAAGGTGGAAGGAAGGCAAAATGATTACCATCATGGTTAAAAGGTGAGGTGAAAGAGGCTATTTTAGCCAAAAAAATTCCTTCAAAAATTGGAAGAAGGATCCATCTGAAGAAAATAGGATAAAACATAAGCATTGTCAAGTTAAGTGAAAAACATTGATAAGACAGGCGAAGAAAGAATTTGAAATGAAGTTGGCCATAGAGGCAAAAACTCATAATAAAAACTTTTTTAAATATATCCGAAGCAAGAAACCTGTGAGGGAGTCGGTTGGACCATTAGATGACTGAGGGGTTAAAGGGGCTCTTAGGGAAGATAAGGCCATTGCAGAAAGACTAAATTAATTCTTTGCTTCCGTGTTTACTAATGAGGATGTTGGGGAGATACCAGTTCCGGAGATGGTTTTCAGGAGGGATGAGTCAGATGAACTGAACAAAATCACTGTGAACCTGGAAGATGTAGTAGGCCAGATTGACAAACTAAAGAGTAGCAAATAACCTGGACTGGATGGTATGCATCCTAGGGTACTGAAGGAACTAAAAAATGAAATTTCTGATCTATTAGTTAAAATTTGTAACCTATCATTAAAATCATCCATTGTACCTGAAGATTGGAGGGTGGCCAATGTAACCCCAATATTTAAAAAAGGCTCCAGGGGCGATCCGGGTAACTATAGACCAGTGAGCCTGACTTCAGTGCCGGGAAAAATAGTAGAAACTGTTGTGAAGATCAAAATTGTAGAGCACATAGAAAGACATGATTTAATGGAACACAGTCAACATGGATTTACCCAAGGGAAGTCTTGCCTAACAAATCTGCTTCAGTTTTTTGAAGGGGTTAATAAACATGTGGATAAAGGTGAACTGGTAGATGTAGTGTATTTGGATTTTCAAAAGGCGTTTGACAAAGTCCCTCATGAAAGGCTTCTAAGAAAACTAAAAAGTCATGGGATAGGAGGCGATGTAACCTATCATTAAAATCATCCATTGTACCTGAAGATTGGAGGGTGGCCAATGTAACCCCAAAATTTAAAAAAGGCTCCAGGGGCGAACCGGATAACTATAGACCAGTGAGCCTGACTTCAGTGCCGGGAAAAATAGTGGAAACTATTCTTGATCAAAATCGTAGAGCATATAGAAAGACATGATTTAATGGATTTATCCAAGGGAAGTCTTGCCTAACAAATCTGCTTCATTTTTTTGAAGGGGTTAATAAACATGTGGATAAAGGTGAACCGGTAGATATAGTGTTTTTGGATTTTCAGAAGGCGTTTGACAGTCCCTCATGAGAGGCTTCTAAGAAAACTAAAAAGTCATGGGACAGGAGGCGATGTCCTTTCGTGGATTACAAACTGGTTAAAAGACAGGAAACAGAGAGTAGGATTAAATGGTCAATTTTCTCAGTGGAAAAGGATAAACAGTGGAGTGCCTCAGGGATCTGTACTTGGACCGGTGCTTTTCAATATATATATAAATGATCTGGAAAGGAATACGACGAGTGAGGTTATCAAATTTTCGGATGATACAAAATTATTCAGAGTAGTTAAATCACAAACAGACTGTGATATATTACAGGAGGACCTTACAAGACTGGAAAATTGGGCATCAAAATGGCAGATGAAATTTAATGTGGACAAGTGCAAGGTGTTGCATATAGGGAAAAATAACCCTTGCTGTAGTTAGGAGCTATCACCCAGGAAAAAGATCTAGGCATCATAGTGGATAATACTTTAAAATAATCGGCTCACTGTGTTGCAGCAGTCAAAAAAGCAAACAGAATGTTAGGAATTATTAGGAAGGGAATGGTTAATAAAACGGAAAATGTCATAATGCCGTTATATCGCTCCATGGTGAGACCGCACCTTGAATACTGTGTACAATTCTGGTCGCCGCATCTCAAAAAAGATATAGTTGCGATGGAGAAGGTACAAAGAAGGGCAACCAAAATGATAAAGGGGATGGAACAGCTCCCCTATGAGGAAAGGCTGAAGAGGTTAGAGCTGTTCAGCTTGGAGAAGAGATGGCTGAGCGAGGATATGATAGAGGTCTTTAAGATCATGAGAGGTCTTGAACGAGTAGATGTGACTCGGTTATTTACACTTTCAAATAATAGAAGGACTAGGGGGCATTCCATGAAGTTATCAAGTAGCACATTTAAGACTAATTGGAGAAAATTCTTTTTTCACTCAACGCACAATAAAGCTCTGGAATTTGTTGCCAGAGGATGTGGTTAGTGCAGTTAGTGTAGCTGGGTTCAAAATAGGTTTGGATAAGTTCTTGGAGGAGAAGTCCATTAACGGTTATTAATCAAGTTTACTTAGGGAATAGCCACTGCTATTAATTGCATCAGTAGCATGGGATCTTCTTAGTATTTGGATAATTTCCAGGTTCTTGTGGCCTGGTTTGGCTTGTAAGCAGGATTCTGGGCTAGATGGATCCTTGGTGTGACCCAGCATGGCAATTTCTTATGTTCTTATGCTCTGTTTGATCCTCCAAGCTGTCTCCTCCCGAAGCTGACATTGCCGGCTGTGCACTCTGTCCAGGGTGCAGAGGGAAATTGCTGTATACATCAGCTCTTCCCATGTGGGGGGCAGGCTGCGGAGGAACCTGACTCTGCTCCGGAGATAGTGATGATTCTAGATCCGGAGTCACCCTCAAGGGGACTCCTCTCTCCGTTGCCCCCAAGGATACATTCATGGAACTCACTCAGGGTTCTTGGCTCCGAACCACATGTTGATCCATCGGACACAATCGAGGGTTTCCCTCAGAAACCTCGGGGAATGCTCTGGGTCTTCCTTTCCTTTTTCCCTTCAAAAAGGTAAATTTTATTTTTGAAAACGCCGAAGGAATTCGGGGTATAAGGAGCGGGTCGGAGCGCGTCTCCTAACGTGTGGTCATCTTGGAACTGCCCTCTGCTTACCATTCCTGTTTTGCCCATCACAGTCACAGTGACTCACAGGAAAGGGTCGGACAGGTTGGCACGGATACCGGAATGCAGCGTATCAGTGCTGACATTTAGTGAAATGCACTGAATGCAGCCAATCGTGCAGTCATTCAGAGCTCTGTGATGATTTTACTGATGTCCCAGCACTATATATATACTTCAGCACAAGGCATGCCATGCACTTTCTTTGCAGGGGTGGAGTGGGGAGGTGGGCTTTGTGGAATGAGGCTGCACTGAGAGCAATTTTGGCCAGTTAGGAAAGAGAAAAAAAAGCTTTTTATTCTTAATTTGGCTGCAGTGTCTGTGCCAGCTAGCCCTGTTTGTGTTTCTTTTAAGCAGTTTATTATTTAGGTGATCTGAGGCGGTCTCTCTGTGCCAGGGAGAGAAGCTGCTAGCAGTGCCATTTTTTTTTCATTCACCCTCTGCACTAGGCTGCAAGCAAGCATGATTTTGATGTTGTGGCTGGGAGAGATATATTCAATTTTGGTAGAATTTGCATTGGAAAATATATTTCATCCATTTTCCTGCTGTTCCAACAATTCCAGCTTTTTAAACTGAGTTTGTTTAATTCAACTCACTCAGTCTATCTGTGCACTGGGCTTCAGTGGGCAGTGGGTAGTTTAACAGACTGAATTTTATTATTGTAATGGTTTGTGCAGTGAAATCCCCAGTCTGCTTCTTCTGTGCTTACAAGCAAGCTGCGTGTGTGCACACCATACACATTACATTAGTGTATAACAAGGCACCGTGGCAGTGGGTAGTTTAACAGACTGAACTTTATTATTGGGACGGTCTGTGCAGTGAATTCCCCAGTCTGCCTCTTTTGTGCTTACAAGCAAGCTGCATGTGTGTGCACACCACACATGTTACATTAGTGCATAGCAAGGCCCCGTGACAGTGGGCAGTCAGTAGGCACTAGGCAGTGACATTATACCCATAATGTCAGGGAAAGCTAGATGTAGTCAAGTGATTGGGACTGGCAGAGGAGGCACCTCAAAAGACACTAGTGCCACTCCCCCATTAAAGTTAAAAAGGCACCTGTCGCAATCTAAACTCTTTGTAGGGGCAGGCAGTTCCATCCAGAAAAAAATGAAATCTGACCATGATGCATCGCCATCACTACCACCTGTTTCTGACCCTGTAGTTTTGGAGGTGAGGGAAGGGGAGGCTGAGTCATGCCAGACAAAATGTCTACACCCAAAAGCAGCAGGGGGACAGAAGTCTCGACTAGCACTTAGCGTTGACAATGTAGCGCAGTCACTGCTTCTGATACAGATGAAAAATCACCTTGTGTGGGATTCTCATCTGAAACGGAAGAAGTAATAGCTGACGAAGTTTTAGTTGGATCAGTTAGTCCTGTCTTAGCCTCCACTTCAGTGCAGCAGGGGA
This sequence comes from Rhinatrema bivittatum, assembly GCF_901001135.1. Taxonomy (NCBI): domain Eukaryota; kingdom Metazoa; phylum Chordata; class Amphibia; order Gymnophiona; family Rhinatrematidae; genus Rhinatrema; species Rhinatrema bivittatum. Next base: position 574,483,944 of record NC_042617.1, read on the forward strand.
GAGATGAAACTGATGAGGAGGAGGAGGAGGAAGAGCAGTCAGTGAAAGCACAGAGGGTGACTGAGGCCCCTGGCATTGCTTCTCAGGGTGCACCCACTACCTCAGCTCCAGTGCCAACATACACCCCCAAGGCTTTAGAGAAGGGAGGATCACGAAAGACATTTGCGATCTGGAGCCACTTTAAAGTGACAGATGACCCGTATTTTGCTCTGTGTAATTACTGTGCCAGGGATATTAGCAGAGGCAAGCAAATGGGACATCTATCTAATTCTGGCATGATGCATCATATGAAGAGGCAACACAACAAGATTACTGCCATCTGGGGATGGTGGCAGTACCAATCAGGGGACACCTTACAAGCAGCGTAAAGTGGTTCAAAAGCAGCAGAGTCAGCCCACGCCCTCATCCCCTTCTAGCAATTAGGTGGCAGGCCAGCAACCCCCTGACATGTGGCTGAAGCGACAACCCACCATGGAGGAAATGGGGTGGAGTTCGGTAATGCTATCCCGGGGTAGGAGGCAGGCAGCCTCAAAATTTGTAACCAGGAGCACTGGGGAAATGATTGCCCTTGATGACCAGCCCTTGCAGTTAGTGGAGAATGTGGGTTTCAAGCGTTTTCTGAAGGTCGTAGTTCCAAATTACAAAGTCCCCTCCAGAACCACATTTAGCAGAAAGGGCATCCCCAGCCTGTACAAGCAGTGTCGCAGTTGCATGCAAGCGCTACTAGCTAAGGCAGAGTGGAGAGTGCATTTCACCTGCGATATCTGAACCACCATGTATGCTGCACACTCTTACCTCTGCCTGACAGCACACTGGTGGGACCTGGCTGAGGCAGGGGCAGCCAGCAGCTCTATTACTGAACAAGTATCAGGGTGGAGGTGGGCTTTACTGCACACCCACCTGACGGACCAGGCCCATACCGCAGCCAATATTCTAGCATGCATCAGACAGATGCTGGAGGGCTGGCAACTACTTATGCCCATATGTGGGCTTGACCTCTGTCCACGACTGCTTTGCCTGTTCGTCCAGGCCTTATGTTCCTACAAATGTTTGACCTCGATTGCTCTGCCTGTCTGTCCAGACCTTATGCTCCTACAAGTGTTTGACCTCGATTGCTGTGCCTGTTGGTCCGGGCCTTATGTCCCTACGTGGGCTTGACTCTGTCCTGTATTGCTGTGCCTGTCCGTCCAGACCTTATGTTCCTACAAGTGTTTGACCTCGATTGCTGTGCCTGTCCGTCTAGGCCTTATGTCCCTACGTGGGATTGACTCTGTCCTCGACTGCTGTGCCTGTCCGTCCAGGCCTTATGTCCCTACATAGGATTGACCTCTGTCCTCGACTGCTGTGCCTGTCCGTCCAAGCCTTATGTCCCTACGTGGGCTTGACCTCTGTCCTCGACTGCTGTGCTTCTTCGTCCATGCCTGATGTCCAGTCCTAATGGTGAACCCTCGTTGCAAAGGGAAACCTCAGTCTCTGGCAATTCAACCTAGTAATCCTTCACAGCATGGATCCTTAAATAAAACAAACAGTTTTCTTTAATTTCAGGGCAGAGAAGAGAACTTCCTCTGTCTTGCTTATGAAGTCATGATCTGTTTGCAAATGCTTAAATCCTAGCAATTTGTACCATTATACACTCTATGGGCCAACCCATTCCAGGGAGCCCTTTCCTGCTCAAGGAATGGGAACTCTCTCCATTGCTGCAGCCTATTTCTTACCACCTGTTGACCCATGTTCAGAACAAGAAAAGATCTCCAAGGTACTTAGACTGTGGCAAACACAACACAGTGAGACCCTGCTCCAGGTCGCCACGCTTTGAAGGCCCATGCTCCACTCTAGGGGCCAACCCATTCTGGGGAGCCCTTCCCGGCTCAAAGGAAAGGGAACTCTCCTCGGGTATAGCCAGCCTGTATCTACCCTCTGACCTATGTTGAACCACTGGTTACATGGTAACTTCCTCCGCCTCGGCCTTGAAAATTCTCTTTTGTATATTTATTTTTATTTATTTATTTATTTAACATTTTTATATACCGGCATTCGTAGGACACATCATGTCGGTTCACAATTAACTGAGAAAGGAAATTACATTGAACAAGGGGGGTTTAACTGGGAGAATTGGATAATAATTGGATAAAAGGAACAAGGTAAAAAGCGAAGAACGAGAGAAAAGAGAAAGCAAGCATGGATAACTTAATTGGAAAAATATGGGTTTAAAATTACATATTACATATGTGAACTTATTTACAACGTTGGGGGGAGGGGTGAGGGGAGAGGGAAAGGGGGGGAGAAAATATGCGAGAGGGGAGGTAAAGGTAATGGAGAGATTGAAATGGTAAAGAAGGCGGGGGGGGGGGGGCTGAAGAGGCTAAGAGGCGGGGGGGGGGGGGGGGGGGGGGGGGGGGGGGGGGGGGGGAGTGGAGGGGGGGAGTTATGGGGGAGCATGGGGTGTGTTGGAAGGGTTACCAGGGTGGGAAAGGTGGGAAGGGCTGTATGGAGAATGCAGGTTCCTGTATGCGTGGGAGGCCTAGGGTTGAGAGGAGTTGGGGTAGGCCTGTTTAAACAGCCATGTTTTTATTCCTTTTTTGAAGTGGCTCAGGGATGGTTCTAGTCGGAGTTTGGCCGGGAGGGAGTTCCAGAGGGAGGGGCCTGCGATAGAGAAGGCTCTTTCCCTGGTGGCGGTGAGGTGCCCAATTTTGAGTGAGGGGGTTTGGAGGGTGCCGGCGAGGGCGTTTCTGGTGGGGCGGTTCGATTGTCGGAATTGAGGCATATCTTCAAGCCAGGGGGAGCTGTTTTTGTATAGAGTGTTATGTAGGATGGTAAGTGTTTTGTATTGGGAACGGAATGCAATGGGGAGCCAGTGGAGATTTTGTAGTATGGGAGTGATATGATCGGATTTTCTTGTGTTTGTTAGGATACGTGCCATGGCATTTTGGAGGATTTGAAGAGGTTTAGTAGTAGAGGCTGGGAGGCCTAGGAAAAGGGCGTTGCAATAATCGAGTTTGGATAACATGGTGGTTTGCATGACGGTGCGGAAATCATGGGCGTGAAGGAGGGGCTTCAGTTTTTTGAGGGTTTGGAGTTTAAAGAAGCCTCCTTTTAGCAGTGATTTAATGTGGGATTTCAAATTTAGTTGGTTGTCTAGGTAAACTCCTAAGTCTCTGACGCTATGTGGTAGTGATTGAGCTTGTGAGGCATTTTGGATCGTATGGTGGATCGAGTCGGAAGATTGATTTGTTAGGATAAGGATTTCAGTTTTGGAGGTGTTGAGTGCAAGGTGGAGATTGGAGAGGAGTGAGTTTATGGAGGTCAGACAAGTTTCCCAGTACTGCAGGGTTTCGTTGAGGGATATTCGAATGGGAATCAAAATTTGTACGTCATCTGCGTATAGGAAGAATTTCAGTCCTAGTTTAGAGAGTAAGTGGCAGAGTGGGAGTAAGTAAATATTGAAGAGGGTGGATGATAGGGAGGAGCCTTGTGGGACGCCCTGCGTGAGGGGAATGTGAGCGGATTCGAAGTCATCGAGTTTGACTAAGTACATTCTATGATCTAGGTATGAGGAGAACCACGATAGGGCTGTGTTTGATATGCCTATCTCGGCTAAGCGTGATACTAGGATTTGATGGTTCACAGTATCAAATGCGGCTGAGATATCTAGGAGGGCAAGGATGTAGGATTGGCTGTGGTCCATGCCCTTAAGGATGGTATCTGTTATGGCGAGTAGGAGTTTTTCGGTGCTTCGGTCTTGGCGGAAGCCATATTGGGAAGGGTGTAAAATATTGTTTTCTTCTAGGAATTCTGTGAGTTGGGTGTTGACCACCTTCTCCATGATTTTGGAGATAAAAGGTAGATTCGATATGGGTCTGTAGTTTGCAGGATCATTGTGGTCAAGGGTGGGTTTTTTTAGTAGGGGCTTTACAATAGCAAGCTTAAGGGGGTCGGGAACTTTGCCGGTGGTGATGGAGCAATTTATAATGTCTGCTATTGGTTTTGCAATGGCGGTAGGAATGGTAAGGAGGATTTTTGATGGGATGGTGTCTGCGGTGTGGGTGGCTGGCCGCATCTTTTTTAGTATGGATTCAATTTCCTTCAAGGAGGTGAGGTCAAGGGAGCTGAGGGTACCTCCATTGTGGAAAGGTAGTGGGTCTGTAGGGGCAGGGTTGGATGGGAGCCGAGTTAAGATTTTGGAGATTTTATTTTTAAAATAGTCGGCAAGCTTCTCACATTTCTCTAAGCTGTTTTCATCTTGGGGGGAGGGAAAGGGGGATTTTGTGAGATCTGAAACGAAGGAGAATAAGGCGTTGGGGTTGAAAGTGTAGTTATGGATTTTGGCTGCATAATAATCACGTTTGGCGAGGAGAATAGCTTGCCGGTATGTATGCAAAGTATGCTTGTAAGCCATATTGAGGGAGGGTGTGGGTTGTTTACGCCAGGTGCGTTCCTTGGATCGGAGTTCTTGCTTTAGTGTTCTTAGTTCATTTGTGTACCATGGTTTTTTTTTTTCAGTGTGTGTCGGTGTTATGGTTTTGTGGATGGTGGGGCAGAGGGCATTAGCGATGTCGGAGATGGACTTATCCCAGGACTGTAGAGCAGTATCTGGATTGGTGAGGTCGAGATATTCACTAATATTGTTGAATGCTAGGGAGAGTTGCTCAGAAGGACATGGTTTACGGAAAGAGATCGTTTTCTTTTTTAGTGGATTTGAGATTGGTGTGTTGGTGTTGATAGCAAGGTGGGCATTGATGAGAAAGTGGTCGGACCAGGGGATGGGGGTGGTGGTGGGTGCGTGTGGTACTATGATGTCTGTATTTACGAAAAGGAGGTCGAGTGTGTGACCAGCTTTGTGTGTAGGCTTGGAGATAAGTTGTCTGAAACCCAGGGCGTTTAAGGTGACGAGTAGGGTTTCACAGGCAGGCGTTGCGGGGAGGGTGTCAATATGGAGATTGAAGTCTCCGAGAATTACTGCGGGTATATCTGGTTTTATGTTTTCAGTGATGTATTCGATGAAGGGGGATGGGTCCTGTTCGAGTATTCCAGGAGGGGCGTAGATAAGGCATATCTGCAGGGATTTCGATTTAAGTAGGCCAATTTCAAGTCTTGGTGGGGGGGAGATGGTTTGTAGCTTAAGGTTGAGGCGTTTCTTGGTAGCTAGGAGTAAGCCTCCTCCTCTTTTTTTAGGCCTTGGGATTGAGAAAATGTCGTATGACTGTGTGGGGAGTTGGTTGATAAAAACATGGTCAGACTTTTTTAACCAGGATTCTGTGATCGCACAGATATCAGGGTTGGTGTCAGTGAGCAAATCTTGGAGTATGGGGGCTTTTTTAAGAATGGATTGTGCATTGAAGAGGGAGATGGCGAGCGTGGCTAGGCCTAGGAGTTGTGTGATGGGGGAAGTCATGATGGGGATTAGGGATTTTTGTTGGGTTAGGAGGTGAGGGTGTACTTGGCGTAGGATTCGCCGGTTGGGATGGTGTATGATAGGTATAGTAGGGAAACACATTTTTTTTTTTTTGGGGGGGGGAGTGAGGACAGGTGGAGAGGACAAATTTTGAAGTGTTGGCACAGAATGCAATTAAACAAATTGTGAAATGTGGGCACAGAATGCAATTAAACAGAATGCAATTTTAAACAGTTTTACAGCAATTGTAGCAGGTTACTGCAGATGCATGCAGCGTACTGCAAAAGAACAGATTAAGGCAACTTAAACAAGTTATCGTGGTGTAGCAGGAGTATGTAAGATGTAAATTTAACAGCTGAAAGCAGTTGATAAGAGTGAACCAGGTGAATGGCTTAATGCAAAATAACAAACTAAAAGCAATTGAACATGGTAGGTAGGCATTTAAATAGCATAGTTTATGAATTGCAGATACTGTTATGTCCATTGATTGAGAGGAGTGAAAGTGCAGGACACACTTACGTTTGATGCGCTTGATGTGAGGAGCACGAGGAAGGAAGCATTTAGCATGGGGGGCAGACCTTAGTGAGCTGTTCATGGCCTGTCCTTAGTGAAAGTGTTCTCTTGGTGTTAGTTCTTGTCTCCACATGACAAGCGTCGGATTTTGACGGGGTGTTCTTGGCCTTAGGTGCCTTGCTGGATGCAGGGCGAACCGAAGGGGCGAAACAAAGGGGCAGGCCCCTTTGTCGCGCTCCTTCGTGCGCGCGACGCTCGGGAGAGGGGTGATTTAAATACCCCGCTGGTCGCGCCTCTGACGTCACCGCTGCGCCGGGTTCGTGGGCGGAGCTTGGTCTGTGGTCGGCGGTTCGTGCGAGGGCCTACGGCCCGGATCGAGGCCGGCTGGAGGCGAGGGCTCGTGGCCCTGATGGTCGTCGGCTGTGGGAGGAGGTTCGCGGCCTTGCAGGTAAGGACAGCGGCTGGACGGCAGTCGGGTTAGGCCGGCGATCGGCTGGACGGCAGGCGAGTTAGGCCGGCGATCGGCGAGGGAGCTCGATCGGGGTGAGCGGAACAGGAGGCCTTACCCCGACGGGCTCCAGCGCCGATTGCGCAGGCCAAGTTCACCGCTGGATCACCTTTGAGGCGATTTGAGGCGATTTTAAAGACCAGCAAGAGCTCACTAGATGCCAATGGAAACACCCCACTCTAGGGGCGAACCCATACTAGGGAGCCCTTTCCTGCACAAAGGAAAGGGCTCCTTTGCTGCCATACACCAGATGACTCACTCAACTCCTTGTGGTGTTCTGGACACTATCATGGTTGCTCAGTTTGTTGGTGCTAGTCTTTCTGCTTGCTATGTATGTTCCTCCTTCATTGTGCTGTAGGATGTCGATGCCACCTGTCTTGCCGCTTTGCCTTTCATGCTGCCTTCAAGGGTTCATGCATCTCTTATCGGTGCTCTCTTTTGAAGCTGTAGCGTGTTTTTGACACTCTCGCTGCTGCTTTGTGCCTCTATTAAAGCACTCTTCTTGCCACTCCTGGTACTCCTTTGCCCCTTTAAAGTACCTTAGGCTATTGATGCCACTTTGGTGCCACTTTGCCACAGTCTAAGTACCTTGGAGCTTTTTTGTTGTTCTGATGATTGGTCCCCAGACGTTTCATCAAAATTGATAATAAAACCCCAATTCTGCAGCCAAAAATAGGCTGCAAATACTTCCTCCATTGACTTTAATTGGAACCGGAAAATGAATGCACGTATCAATGTATTGGGGCGCCATTGTACGAATGCATCGAATATGCCCCCCGACAAATACGTATCCCGAATGCAACGAATACTTTCTGCTGCACATCCCTAATCTTCTCTGCTGGTTGGGCTCATTACCCGTATCTTGGGTTACCATCTACGTTGCAGTATAATAAAAACTAACTTCTGTGTCCATCTCTGCTCAAGAACTAGCCTATTGTTGCAAGTCCCCGCAGGGCCCCACCCTGTGGGAGGTGCCATCTCTTGCAGCGACCAAGGGCCCACGCCTCAATGTCCAAAGTACAACAGTTCCCAAAGTAATGGCCAAACTAAGTGAGTCAACCAGAGCTTCAAAACGTTTTGCTCTCTTATGTAAACCACAGACAAGGACAACTCAGACTTCTTGCTTTCTTGGGTTTAATTTTCACACAATAACCATGTCAACAGCTCCACTGGATCCTCACCATTATTCGTCATATTTGGACATCATCCACATACTCTGAGTCTTGTTTCTATTCCCAGTACCTGCCCAGTTGCCAACCAGGTAGGGAAGAGTTCCAGGATCTATGAACAAAAACTCAACAGCCAACAAAAAACAGCTCCCTGCGCCGGTTCTCCAGCCTGGTACCTTGTCTGGCTTAGTAACACGAATTTGCAGCTTAAGATGCCCTCCACAAAATTTGCACCTCAATTCATAGGGCTTTTTCCAATCGAGTGGCAACTAGACCCAATTGCCTATAAACTCAAGCTTCCTGCATCCCTAGAGATACGCAACATCTTCCACGTCTCCCTGTTGAAGCCCAAGATTCTTTCTTGGCTAGGCCAACCACGCCTCCAAAAACCTGAAATCACTATTAGAAAAAGATACCCAATTTGAGATTAAATAAATTCTAGATTCCCACTGGGTTCAGAATCAAGTACAGTATCTCATTGCCTGGAAGAACTATGGCCATGAAGAGAATTCATGGAAAACCACCTCCAACCTGTAAGCCCCCCCAACGTCTGGTAGAATTCCACAAGAAATGTCCCAAGAAACCCAGGGCCAGGAGACGAGGAGAGGGGCTTTGGAGAGGGGGTACCATTATGGTTGGTGGCTCATGGGACGCCCTCTTGAGTCACCTCACTCCTCCTGATGCCACCTCAGAGCAGCTCCATTATAGACATTATCCCATCCTGTTGCCGCTGCTCATCACAGCATGGCCGACTGCTGGACTCAGCTCCTACTAGCACACCTTACATAGAAACATAGAAACATAGAAATGATGGCAGAAGAAGACCAAACGGTCCATCCAGTCTGCCCAGTAAGCTTTCACACTTATTTTTTCATACTTATCTGTTACTCTTGTCCCTTAAAAGTAACTTTTTGGTTCTATTTCTCTTCCACACCCACCATCGATGTAGATAGCAGTGCTGGAGCTGCATCTAAGTGAGTAGCTAGCTAATTGGTTTGGAGTAGTAACCACTGTAATAAGCAAGCTACTCCCATGCTTGTTTACCCAGCCTATGCAATTCAGTCCTTGTTGGTTGTTTGAATATAAATCATCTTTTCTTCATTCCCCCTGCCATTGAAGTAGTGAGCTGCACTGGATATGTATTCCAAGTGAAGTATCAGGCTTGATTTGGGGTAGTAACCGCTGTAACAAGCAAGCTACACCCATGCTTATTTGTTTTACCCAGACTATGTAATTCAGTCCTTATTGGTAGATGTCTGAATATAAATCATCTTTTTTTTCATTCCCCCTGCCATTGAAGCAGAACGCTATGCTGGATATGCATTGAAAGTGAAGTATCGCACATTGTATATCGCAGATTGTATATAATATACACAATGTGCGATAATAAAAGAAAATCAAGATATACATTATAAAGTTGAAAATCTAGAAAATGTCACCAAAAGTAAAAACATTCATTGTATAAATTTTCCTAAATTAACAATCTCTACCCCAATGCAGCTTTGGAGGAGGTATTTAATGGAGGTATTGGATATACCAGAGACATCATTACCTATTTTATCTAAAATATATTTCCTTCCTCCTTTGAAGAAAACCTCCGAAGCTGCATTGGGAGAAAATATACCTATGCAAGAATTAAAATTGGCTCATGAAGATGAGAATGTAAATATTTCTGAAATGTTGGAAAAAACAGAATCTGACTTAGTAAAACCAGCTAAACTTCTTGTAACTTTTATGTTGGAGTCTGACAAGGAATGGATCTTTAGGAAATACTTTCAAAATAGGACAAAATAATTTTTGGGCTGCAAAGTCCAAATATTTCCAGATCTTTCTCGTCAGACTCAGAAATGTAGGAAACAATTCCTTCTATTAAGACCCCAAGCACTACAATTGGGTATGTTTTTTATTTTAAAATATCCTTGTAAGTGTTTAATAAAATCTGAAGGGAAGACATATATATATTCCTACAACCAAACCAGTTAACAAGCTTCTTGGTTGAGAAAGGAAAGCCATTGATGAGTTCGTCCCCAGAGGCACCATAAATTGTTCATGGAAAGAGTTTACACCCCTTAATAGTAAAGGTATCCTATAGTCAGATATTGCTTGTTTTAGTTTATACTTTGTATAAAATTGCTTTGAGTAATGTAAAGGATCTCATTTGAGGACTTGATAGACAGAATTGAATGAAAGAATTAATTAATTATTATTTGCAAATGATTATGTTGTAATTAATGGAATTAATCTTTCATTTCTGTATACCCTATTCAAGTGCAATTTTACTTGATGTAGCACATATAAATTCAATAAATATTAAATTAAAAAAAAAAAAAGAAAAAAAGAAAGTGAAGTATCAGGCTTATTTGGTTTGGGGTAGTAACCGCCGTAACAAGCAAGCTACTCCCCTGCTTTTTTGTGGATGCAAATCCTTTCTTCCACATTTCGTCTTGCCATTGAAACATAGAGCAATGTTGGAGTCGCATTAACTGTGCGTATGTTTATTGAATAAGGATATTAATCTCCAGGTAATAGCTGTCATTCCCGCAAGCCACCCCCATGCCTCTTCTCTTCATTCACATCCTCTAGACTTTATGGGTCCACAGTGTTTATCCCACGCCCCTTTGAATATCTTCACAGTTTTTGTCTTCACCACTTCCTCTGGAAGGGCGTTCCAGGCATCCACCACCCTCTCCGTGAAGAAATACCTCCTGACATTGGTTCTGAGTCTTCCTCCCTGGAGTTTTAAATCGTGACCCCTGGTTCTGCTGAATTTTTTGCAATGGAAAAGGTTTGTCGTTTGTCGTTGGATCATTAAAACCTTTCAAGTATCTGAAAGTCTGTATCATATCACTCCTGCTCCTCATTTTCTCCAGGGTGTATATATTTAGATTTTTCAATCTCTCCTCATAAGTCATTTGATGAAGACCATCCACCTTTTTGGTCACCCTTCTCTGGACCGTCTCCATCCTGTCTCTGTTCCTTCGGAGATACGGTCTCCAGAACTGAACACAGTACTCCAGGTGAGGCCTCACCAAGGACCTGTACAAAGGGATAATCACTTCCCTTTTCTTACTCAATATTCCTCTCTCTCTATGCAGCCCAGCATTCTTCTAGCTTAGAAAATAGCCACTGCTATTACTGGCATCAGTAGCATGGGATAGACTTAGTTTTTGGGTACTTGCCAGGTACTTATAGCCTGGCTTGGACACTGTTGGAAACAGGATGCTGGGCTTGATGGACCCTTGGTCTGGCCCAGCATGACAATTTCTTATGTTCTTATGTAATACCCCCATGACCATAAGAATAGAAACTACAGCAAGAACTAGGTGCTCTTTTTGGGACATTACATATGACCCCTTGCATTTTTATAATTTCTCCACTGAATCTACACATATTGCCCCCCCCACCCCCCAACCATATAGACATTTACACCCATAATTAAGTACAAACTCATACTACATAGTCTGAACAACATTCATTTGTTTCGTGGGACCAGCCACCCAGCCACTATCTAGCCAAGACCAGGAGCGTTCACAGTTAGTGCTCCCCCTCCCTTCTTTCCCCTAAAATCTCACAAACAGATAATGTGAAAGACAGTCTTTGTGATGACTGAGAGCCAGATACCCGAAGCCATGAATAATAAGTCCAGTATACAGAAAAGCATACCAATATATAATGCAGAATTAAAATACATGTGTTAAAATGCAACAAACAAAGCAGGAGTCTAAATATTGTAATGTAGAGAGAGAACAGATAATGTAAGGAGTTGGGCCATGGTAGCTACATTTTTCCACCACCTCTGAATTATCACCAGTTTTTGTAAGAGGCACACGATTTCATGCTGGAAACGGGAAGATACTGTGATGGTCAGGCGCTGTGATGGAGCAGAGCAGCACGTCATCGCGAAAAAAGTCAAGGAGCTGAGCTGAAGAAATAAATGCTCACATTGAACATTGTGAGGAAAGAGGTTTCGCTGTTCCCCCTGAAGAAGGAGTGTTCTCCGAAACGCTGCGGTGTGGGGCGTTTTAGACAGCTTTAAGAGGAATTAATGAAATATGAAGTCATCATCAGCATAAGCAAGCATATTCCGAATCACTGTGAAGCTCAGAACTTCTGGATCAGCATGAAGTTATTTAATAAATAAGTACATATTTAGTACATATTTAAAAAAATTTCCAGCAAAAAAAGAAAAAAAGGGAGGAAGTTCACAGCACAAAAGAGTGAAAAAAACCACAAATATTCAAGCAACTGATGATTATATCTCCTAGCACACCAAAGCTTATACATATTACCAGATAAGATATTCTGTACCCTGTGCTATATGATGGTCGCTTGTCTATACAGTTAAATAGTTCACTCAAAATATTGGAAGTAAGAAATATTTTTATTTTTCTGTGATTTATTTTTTTTTATATATAGAGGAAACAGGAAGTAACATTTTGCTTCAATTCAACACTTTATGGCAAGAACCGGTGGCCATTTTTCTGTTATGATCACAGCAAAGAACGTGGCTCAGACCTATCTCAGAACATTAAGCACTCTGTCCTTCGGTGATTGTGTATACCCCTGCACGCTCCACAGGTACAGTTTCAGATGCGTAACACAGGAAAATCTAAAAAGAGCCTGGGGCTTGGAGTTGGCTGGCATTGAGCAGACAGAAAAAGAAGTCATATGCCCCTATACAGTGAAGTCTCATTTCACCAGAGCAAAAGTTAATGCTGAGCCTTGCATGTTTTGTTTTCACAGAATCATAATTTGAAAAAAAAAAAAATAAGTCCAACAAATGCTTTTACAACAGAAGACATATCGGATGACCCAATCAAGGAATCTGCTGATGTGCATATTATTTTTAATCCAAGAGCTGACCATTTTCATAGTACCCGCTCAAGCCTTGTTCTCTTCCCTAAGTCCAGTGATTTTCCCTTTATATTATTTTCCAGAGGCAATTTGGTTATTAAATTGACAGCCTCTTGCTTCAAAGACAAAAACATAACTTTGCCTTGATGATGCACACTTAGCTTTACTGGAAAGAGTAAGTTGGTCTGTATGCCCTTGTGCCATAATTCCATGGTGATTGGTGATTGGATAATTTCCAGGTTCTTGTGGCCTCTTTTGGCCTCTGTTGGAAACAGGATGCTGGGCTTGATGGATCCTTGGTCTGACCCAGCATGGCAATTTCTTATGTTCTTATGTTCTTAAGGGTGCCATGAGTTTTCACTGAGCTGGAACATGGGGCCAATAATCAATGAAAATCTGGATTTACTTACGCTGTATTCCGATAATATAAATTTACAGTATGCTTGTAAAATGCGGACTTTATATGCCAGTTCAAAATCTTTGCCATTACAAGCCTTGGCCAATCTCATTATTAGGAAATGCTCCCACTCTGTGTTTTCACTCACATCTTACTGGATCATCTGGTTGTTGAAGTCCAAGCTGTACTGGAAGCCACTTTTCGATAAAGTCAGTAAGCTCACTGTCCTTTCAGGATTCCGGGAAACAGAGTATCCTTAAGTTGTTTTGATGGACCCCATTCTCCTCATCCTCAAGTTGCTTCAGGAGTAAGGTATTAGATTTTTGCGTCTCTGCGATGTCTCGCACCATTCTCACCATTTCATCTTCGGGAGCAGCGATTCTCTGCTCCACTACATCCAAACATTGAGTGTGTTTGTTGCGCGCCCCGGCCGCGCTAGGGTCACGACTGGTCCTGCTCACCTTCCAGACCCAGCCTCAACTGCTCCCCCGGTCTCTCCCGCGGCCGCAGCCAGCCGACTGCGCCCTCGGGCTCCCAGCTCCTTGGCCTCCTCAACTCCAGACCCGGTTCCATCTTGCTCCAGTGCTCCGCGTCCCTCACGGTGCGGAGAGGACACGCCACGCCTTCCTGCAGTTGGCCCCTAGGCGTGCACGCGCTTTGGGACGATCTTTAAAGGCACAGTGGCGGGAAACCGCTCCGTGGCTCCTAGCAATGACATCACCTTAGCCCTGCATAAAAGGCAGGGCTCAGCCCTCCAGTCTTCGCCTTGGCAAACGGGTCGTCACACTTGTGTGAGCTAGTTGCCGTCCTTGTTCTGCGTTCCTGTTCTTGTTCCAGTGTTCCCATGTTCCTGTGCTTGTTCCTGTGTTCCAGTGTTCCTGTGCTTGTTCCAGTGTTCCTGCATCTGTTCCTGTGTTCCTGATCTCATTCCAGTGTTCCTGTATTTGTTCCTGTGTTCCCATGGTCCTTTCAGTGTTCCAGCACCTGTTCCTGTGTTCCTTCATTCCTGAGTCCTGTTCCACTTTCTGCAACCAGGTTGTACCTTCTCTGACTGAATCCCGGTACTGACCTCGGCCTGCCTCTGACTACGCTTGGACTGATACCCGGAACTGACCTCTGCTTGCCTCTGACAACGCTTGTACTGACACCTGGAACTGACCTTTGCTTGCCTCTGACCACGCTTGGACTGATACCTGGAACTGATCCTTGCTTTGGCTGACCATCCTCGGATGGATACCCTGGCTTTGACCCTTGCACTCCATTCAGACACTCTCTTCGCTTCTCCTGAGACCACCAGGCCCACCTGTCTTGACGCTGTCTTCAGCCTTCCTCGAGCTAGACCACTAGGCGCTGCCTATCCTGCCCGGAGGACCTTCAGTTCCTGCCTCGTGCCTGTGGTCTCTGGTACTCTCTGTTACAGTATAGCTCATCTGTTCACCATCAGCTGCACACCGCTACTCTTTGTGGGCACACCTCTCCACCATCTCTCTGGGAGACCCCTAGAGGCCCACATAAGCCCAGGCAGCCCAGGAATCCAACGGCTCAACCCGTGGAGCCCCTGGGCCATTATTGGTGAAGCTCCAGCTTGCCTCTGTCTCCTCATGTGCTTTGCCTCCTGGAGACAGGCGCACTCAGGGATCCCTCAGAGGGCCAAACCAATCCTGCACCAGGCCAAGGCATCTACTCGGCAGAGTCCTCCACCTTACAGGCTATTCTGGGCCTGGCTACATGTGTCAGGGAGCAGCAGCAATTCCTCGAGGCATTGGCCACCTTGGTCGAAAGATTACATCATACCATGGCCAACCCTGGGACTCTTGCTAACAGCGCTTCCTCTGGTTCATCGCCCTCATGGGCATTGCTGGCCCTCCCAACTCCTCCCTGATTCAAAGGGGATCCTCATCTCTGCTGAGGCTTCATTAACCAGTGTTACATGCAGTTTGTGCTACAACCTTCTCTGTTTCCAGATGAAGTGACAAAGATCACTTTTATCCTATGACGTTTGGAGGGGAAGACCCTGGCATGGGCATCCCCACTCTGGGAGTGTTCTGATTCCTTACTACAGCAGCTCCCTCACTTCATTTCTACGTTCCGACGCACCTTTGATGACCCGGGCTGACATGCGGTTGCCGGTCACCATCTTCTCCACCTTCGCCAGGGGTCCCATTCCCTCACAGAATACACTGTGGAGTTCCAAACCCTGGCAACGGAATTAGGATGGCAGGAGGACTACCTGCGGGCACTCTATCTTGAAGGACTGTTACCCGCTCTAAAAGATGAATTGGCAGCCCGAGAGATTCCTGCGTCATTGGAGGACTTCATCTCTTTGGTTGGGCGGATTGATCTCCACCTCCAGAAACAGCATCGGGAAGTAAGGGCCATAAGACGAGCGGCCCCAGAACCTCCTTGGTCTGCTAGCCCTAACAGCAAGGGCACCACCGGCAGTTTCCCTGCCAAAGGAAGAACCGATGCAGATCAACCGCTGTCGTTTTACTCCTGAGAAACGCCTCCGAAGGCGGAAGTCTAGTCTCTGCCTCTGGTAGTCCTGGCCACCTTATCCAGACCTGTCCCGTGGGTACGGGAAATCTTAAACCTGGTGAGAGTCCCAAGCTTGGGCACTACAGTTACCGGCCCTCAACTTCTGCTTCTATTCCCTCTTCAGGGAGACACATTCCTTTTCCACCACTGCCCTCATGGATACTGGGGCCGGTGGGAATTTTATTCTTGAAGAGTTAGTCACATTACTCCGGTTTCCTACTCAACCCCTTCAGGTTCCATTGTGTATACCCTCAATCCATGGAGAACCCTTACCTGATCGCATCACCTATCACATCCTGGCCATCCGACTGACCATAGGGACTCTCCATGATGAAGAGATTCCTCTCCTGGTCCTGAAAAGGTCAGGAGAGGAATTGTCCTCGGTTTACCCTGGCTTCAATTACACTCCCCACATTTCGACTGGGAGTCGCTCCAGCTCATCGAGTGGGATTCTTGGTGCCAGACACATTGCTTATGGTGGCTGTCCCCGTCAATACCTGTGCTAAAATCCATGACCCTTCCTGGACTATCTACGCCCTACGTTGAATACCAAGATGTCTTCTCAAAGCAACAAGCCGACATCTTACTGCCTCTCCAGAAGTTTAACTGCCCAATCGAGTTGTTACCTGGTACCATGACTCCCAAGGGCAGAACTTACCCACTCTCACTTCCCGAGGCCCAGGCCATGTCTGTCTACATCAAGGAAAACCTGGCCAAAGGATTTATTAGGCCTTCTACAACCCCTGGTGGCACTGGGTTCTTTTTCGTAAAGAAGGGCGGTACCTTAAGGCCTTGTATTGACTACCGTGGCCTGAACACCGTCACCTGCAAAGACCGGTACCCACTGCTGCTCATCAGTGAGCTAT
This sequence comes from Rhinatrema bivittatum, assembly GCF_901001135.1. Lineage (NCBI taxonomy): Eukaryota > Metazoa > Chordata > Amphibia > Gymnophiona > Rhinatrematidae > Rhinatrema > Rhinatrema bivittatum. The sequence goes on from NC_042617.1 coordinate 574,500,178, forward strand.
TCGATCGGCTCCAGGGGGCCCAGATTTTTACCAAGTTGGACCTGCATGGGGTCTATAATATGGTCCGTATTCAACCTGAAGATATTTGGAAAACAGCATTCAATAAGCGAGATTAGTTTTTGGGTACTTGCCAGGTTCTTATGGCCTGGATTGGCCACTGTTGGAAACAGGATGCTGGGCTTGATGGACCCTTGGTCTGACCCAGTATGGCGTATTCTTATGTTCATATGTTCTTATGAGATGAACACTGCGAATAAGTAGTGATGCCCTTTGGGCTATGCAATGCTCCTGCCATCATTCAGAGAATGATGAATGAGATCTTCCGAGACCTCCTATACTCCTTTGTCATAATCTATTTGGATGACATCTTGATCTTTTCTAAGGACTTGGAATCCCATCGCTCTCATGTCCAGACCATTCTCCAGCAGCTTAGGTACCACCATCTCTACGCCAAACTTGAGAAATGCCTTTTTGAACAGTCCAGTCTCCCATTCTTGGGCTATATCATCTCCGGTCAAGGATTCACCATGGACCTCGACAAACTCCAAGGTATTCGTGATTGGCCCCAGCCTGTTGGTCAGCGGACCCTACAAAGGTTCTTGGGATTCACGAACTATTAAAGTCACTATATCGCATACTACTCCATGCTAGCTGCTCCACTCACTGCCATGACTAGGAAAGGATGTAATCTCTGGGACTGGAGTCCCAAAGCCCAGTCTTCATTCCAGGCCCTTAAGGAAGCCTTCCATATGGGCCCTTGTCTTCGCCATCTGGACTCTAACCGCCCCTTCATCGTAGAGGTTGATGCATCAGCCTTTGGCGCAGGAGCGGTCCTCAGCCAGTACGTCACAAAGGGAGCCTTGATCCCGTGCTCCTTTTACTCCCACAAGTTCTCACCAGTGGAACACAACTATACAATTGGGCACTGTAAACTCCTGGCTGTGAAGCTGGCCCTCCAGGAGTGGTGCCCCTGGCTTGAGGGGGCTCAGCACAAGTTTACCATCCACATGGACCACAAGAACCTAGAACACCTTAAAGAGGCACAGCTACTGAATGCACAGCAGGCCCACTGGGCCCTCTTCTTTGCACAGTTCAACTTTGAGTTGTACTACTGCCCAGCTGTGAAGAATCTCCGCGCCAATGCACTCTCGCCTCGGTAGATCCAGAGGATAACCCCGAAGGTCTGACTCACATCATAGATCCCGCATGCATCTCCTTCGCAGCTACTACCACCGTGCCACCCGGTAAGACATTGGTGCCTCGCCACCTCCTATAGCGAGTACTATGCTGGGCCCATGATTCTCGACTTGCTGGTCACCCTAGTTGGGCATGGACCCTGGAGATGCTCCGCAGACATTACTGGTGACCCAGCATGGTAAAGGATTCCCAGGATTATGTAGATTCTTGTCACATCTGTGCCCAGCAGAAGACGCCCATGGGGTCTTCTTTAACCTTTTCCAGCACCTACAGAACCATGGACAAATCTTTCCACTGACTTCATTGTGGAATTACCTCCTTCCAAAGGAAATACGGTGATTTGGTCGTCATAGACCGTTTCTCCAAGATGGCCCCGCTCCCGAACTGGGGTGCCTTTTCCTAACCACATCTTTTGCCTTCATGGACTCCCAAAGGAGATCATGTCGGACCGAGGGCCACAATTCGCTGTGAAGTATTGGAGGTCCTTATGCCGCAAATTCAATATTACTTTAAACTTGACCTCCACTTACCATCCTCAGGTGAACGGCCAGGCTGAACGAACTAACTGGTCCCTAAAAGCCTTCCTTCATTCCTACGCAAATGGTCAATATTGTGGCGATATTAAGTCAGAGGAACAAAAAGGAGAATATCCTAAAAAAAATAATTAAAAAGAATGTGCCGGCGGGTAGGTTGGGAAAAGGGATGCTCAATTAATGAGAGTCCATTTTCCTAACCTGTGGCAGAGCAGCTGGTTCGGAAAACAGACGCTAGTAAAATTGAGCATCCGTTTTTCTAATTGGATGTCAGCCGACCTCTCCTGGGCACCCACTGCTGAGGAGACTCTAGGGACACACAATTTCCTCTAGCGCCTCCTTTTTACCACAGCACTTGATTTAAATATTAAATCGTGCAGCCCGGAGAGGTCGATCGGTGCACCTTGGGAGAGCGGGCACTCGTCATGAGTGTCCATTCTCCCCATGATGTTTTGCATTGGCCTGTTTGTAAGACATCAGTTTTACTGTTTATGTGAGTGCGGCAAAATAATATATTTCTTTTGTGTTTTTCAGCTTGGCTCCTGAAGCAGGCATCCAGAATGCCAAAACCTCTGCATTGGGCATTTGCTATATGATTTTCTTTTTTGGGAACTCTTGCTTGATTGTCTCTGACTCAAAACCAAGTTCTAAATCTGGCTATAACTAGTACCGCCTTATATGTGGAGAGCTGAGATGGCAGTTATTTTGTGATTTTTTTGTTTTAATTTTTCACATTATTTTTGTTTGTAGTAACTAATATGAACAAAAAAAAATAAAAATAATTTAAAAAAATAAAAATAGAATTAGACATTTTAACACAAATGTACGTTTATATTTACATATTGTATATGTGTCTTTTGAAGTTGGGCTTTATTTATTGGCATGGTTTTATATGTTAGCATATTCCATGCTCTTACTTGGATTCAATGAAGATAAATGCTCTGTATGTTAATGAGCTTTGTTTAGCCCTGTGAAGGTTGTAGCAACACTACTTGTAGTAGCACTCACTTCTTTATTATTACATAAAATACCACTTCACATGCTATTTCCTCCTTTTCTGTGCAACCAGTATTTTAACCTTTCGCATGGTAATTTCACATTACCATAAACATTTCCTTTGATAATTATCACAGAAATTCACAGAAATACCACATGATAAATGCTAACATTTATTGTGGTTTAGTAAATGACCTCCTAATCCAACACCCAGACAGGGCTGGTGAAAGGGGATTAGATGCCCTAGGCACCTTCTGCCTTGCGCCTGCCCTCTTCCCTCTGTCGTGCCGCTACCCCCAGTCTCAGCCCCAACTCCTACCTCGTTCTTGAGTATGTCCGCCAAGTGTGTGGTTTTCTTGGCTGCGAGCAGGTTGGGCACTGCTTGCGGCCCACAGAATCTCCACTCCTCTTTGCCACCACTGCGGCCCCACATGGCATGCGCTCCCTAATGGTCGGTGCCTTAGGCTCAGACCTAGTTCGCCTACTGCTTCCGTTGGCCCTGCATCCAGAGCACTAATCCCATTCCTTTCATCCAGGCTTTACAATACTTTAAAGAATTACTAAAACTAGTGTGGTTGTTGGCTAAATATCAGTTTTATTGGACAATAACCAGCCACAACCAACCTACTAGTACCCCTACTAAGATGATTGGTTTCTGGGGCATTGTAGCCTGCTGGTAGCAACCTGATTACTCTACGGCCTATAGTTGGTGTGTGCAAACCCGGTGTGACCGGATGTGCATGCCATACATTTGCATGGGGAAGCACATCCATGTAGAGGGGAGGGGTGATGGGCCAGCAGCAACAGGAGAGGTCATGGGGCCTACAATGGCCCACTGATGGCAGAAGAAGAGAGGCCAATGGCCCACCAATGGCAGAAGAAGAGAGGCCAATGGCAGAAAGGAAGTCAACCCATCAGCGGCTCAGCGGCTTAAAATGAGAGGCTGGTGTTCTCATGCATGCGTGTGCCCCACGCACAACTTTACCCACGGGCAAACACAGCTTCCGCTCCCTCCTCCTACAAGCAGGAAGGCTGGCAGGCCATGGTGGAGCTCATCCCACTACGGCCTGAAGACAACAGGAGGCCTGAGGGGCCATGGTGGAACTCATCCCACCACAGCCAAAAAGAACAGGAGGCCCGAGGTGCCATGGTGGAGCTCATCTCACCACATCCCAAAGAGAACAGGAGGCCCAAGAGGCCATGGAGGAGCTCATCCCATCACGGCCATGTGTGTGAACGAGTGAGAGCCTGTAGGTGTATGTGTGTGTGTTTTTGTGAGAGCCTGTGTGCTTATTTGTGTATGGTTGTGTGCCTGTGAGAGCCTATGTGTCACATATAGGCTCACAGTCATGTACAAACACACACATAAAATATCTATGAGGGAGGGGGAGCCTGTATATGTGAAAGAGAGGGAGTGTGTGAAAGAATGAATGTGTTATTATGTGTGTTTGTGAGAGAGAAGATAAAATTTGTGCAGCTTTACCTCCCCCAATCCACGATAGTCTCAGGGTGACTGGAAATCAAAAGATCCCAGGTATGAAGATCAGGAGATTTTTTAATCCTTATTAGTTTTAATTATTGGGTGTAATTTGATGTTTCTACTCTTTTGAAATATGTAATTTTTTTGGGGGAATAGAACATTTTTTAATTATTGGAATTTTTATTTATCGGATATTTTGAAATATTTTATTGGTATTTGGGAAAGTTTTGATATTTTATTAATTAACTAGTTTGAAATATACTTTTTATGAATATGATTTTAATATTATGATTGATGTTTTATATTTCTTGATTTTATGTAATGTTTTATGAAGAATGGTAATGTTTCCATTGTTGCTCTGTATATAGAGTCTGACTTATTGAGGGTTCCAGTTCAGTTCTTCCCAGCACTTGTTGTTTATACTTTCCGATCTCTTTATTCTGTATTTGGTCAGGGTCTCTCTGTGTTCTGCATATGTGACCAAGATGAGGTATTTTGCTGGCATTTAATTTCTGGTTTCCTAATAAGAGTTGTATTGGTGTTCTAGGGCCTGGTGTAATATGTGCAGTGATGCCTTTTCATATATAAGGCTGTTAGGTTTGTTTTGGTACGGGAGATTTAATATATTGTAATGGTAATTCTGTTTATTCATGGCTCACACCCAACACGCATTATAAAAAGTCTAATTCCATAGGAATTCGAAGTATTTTTTTGCAGAGTTTTCTGGTTTGCAACACAGGAGTGCGTGTAAATATAATATGCATGTTGTAAGTGATGTTTTTGCCTCAGAAGCCTGTACTTTTGAATGTTCTTTCTCATGTATAATTTGTTATAAATGCATAATTTGATTGTATGTGTCTGTAAAAGGTGTGTGTGTGTGTGTGGCATGTGTGCAAGGCTATAAGGTTTATCTAGGGTACCTAATACCCTTCCCTATCCATGGGCTCAGGGGTGGGTGCGGGCATGTCAGTTTTTTACAATATAGATTTCAGGAGGGATCTGGGTTTTATCTGACAAGCCCAGGAAAGGGACAGAAACTGAATGCATGAGGGGGAGGGGGGGGGGGCAGCACAGTAATCATTCACACAGAGCAGCAGAAAAGCTAGAACCAGCCCTGGGTGAGTGCAGGAAAATTACATTACATTAAAAAAAAAAAATGAAACAAGAAACAAATAAATAAGATACCCAACCCCCCAGCACCATAAAAATAGCATAAACCACCTGAGCTTTCGCTGTAAGCAGCCCCCCCCCCCTTTACTGGGGTCTCCCAACTCACCTGCCATGACTATTTTTGTAAGGGTACAAGGTTTATAAATTCAATAAATCACTAAATGGAAATGGACAAGAGCAATCCACGGTTGCTTCTGCCCTGCTGGGTCCTAGCTGAATAATGACACCGGTCAGCCTTGAGACCGGCGGCATTTCTTACTCTTTTTATCCTCTGTGGACTTTTCCATATGAAAGTCCATAAAATAAAACCCCAGATTTCAGGGAATGTATTTTGTTGTGTTTTTAAATGAAACAAATGTTTTGTCACATTTTTCGTTTCTTTTTAAAACGTTTGCACATCCCTGGCTTGCAGTGTCATTTGCCGGTGCTTTCCTTATTAGCATGAGATGAGTTGATTGTAATATTGCAAACTCCCAACCCTGCTCCTCCCATTGCCATAGACCACGGCCAGCGTGAAATGATCGTCAGACCCATCCAATCTGCCACAAACCCTGGCTCATCCACAGCCTCATGTTCAGTAGTCCAAATATATACTCGATTGAATATATTGGTGTAATGGTGAGCAATATTCTAGCGCTCATCTGAGGCATTCCCGAGATGCAGAAAATGAATCAACGGCGACAGCAGCAAGAGGTTCCCATTTCACAAATAAACACACAACAAGACGGACAAAAAAGAAAAACCACTCACTCTATTAACTTAATAATTGGGTTGCATTTATTTATTTATTTATTTATTTATTTAAAGTCTCTTATATACCGATGGCCGTTCGCACATCGCATCGGTTCACAATGAACAAAAACCTTTGGGCGGCGCCCTCACATATAACCGAAAACAATACAAATAACCGGGGGAGTAGGGAATGCAAATTAATAGATCAATAAATAGTGGAGACTATAAAAATAACATACATAACAACTACTATAAACTACTATAAACTACATAACAACTATTATAAACTATAAACAAGATCCTCTTTGTAAGCATCTTCCAACAGAACTCCTTCTCGAGTATCCTAAGCACACTCATGCACTCACACAGTGGATCTTGAATTATATTTCAACATTGTGGCAGAACTCAGAACACTTGACCAGTACATTTTCTTTATATTATAGCACTGCTTACAATTACATATCCTGGGCACACACATGCACTCACACAGTGGATCTGGAATTGTTTTTCAGCATTGTGGCAGAACTCAGAATACTTGACCAGTACATTTTCTTTATATTATAGCACTGCTTACAATTACATATCCTGAGCACACACTCGCACTCACACAGTGGATCCTGAATTATTTTTCAGCATTGTGGCAGAACTCAGAATACTTGGCCAGTACATTTTCTTTATATTATAGCACTGCTTACAATTACATATCCTGGGCACACACATGCACTCACACAGTGGATCTTGAATTATTTTTCAGCATTGTGGCAGAACTCAGAACACTTGACCAGTGCATTTTCTTTATATTATAGCACTGCTTACAATTACATATCCTGGGCACACACATGCACTCACACAGTGGATCTGGAATTGTTTTTCAGCATTGTGGCAGAACTCAGAATACTTGACCAGTACATTTTCTTTATATTATAGCACTGCTTACAATTACATATCCTGGGCACACACTCGCACTCACACAGTGGATCCTGAATTATTTTTCAGCATTGTGGCAGAACTCAGAACACTTGACCAGTGCATTTTCTTTATATTATAGCACTGCTTACAATTACATATCCTGGGCACACACATGCACTCACACAGTGGATCTGGAATTGTTTTTCAGCATTGTGGCAGAACTCAGAATACTTGACCAGTACATTTTCTTTATATTATAGCACTGCTTACAATTACATATCCTGGGCACACACTCGCACTCACACAGTGGATCCTGAATTATTTTTCAGCATTGTGGCAGAACTCAGAACACTTGACCAGTGCATTTTCTTTATATTGCTTGCAATTAACAATAGATGTCCTCCTGAAACCCGAGAAGCAGTAAGCCCATATTAATACAATCTATTACTGCATCACAAAGGGAAAGTGAACTACCTCATAGAAGTCCATTTGCATCTTATGTCTCTCTAGTAAAATGTACGGATATTGGTCGCTCTGGAGAATATAGACCAGCATGGCAGCCACAAAGGAATTAAGCCATCTGACAATGTAAACTGGCTGAAGCTTTCCATGCTTTCGGTCAGAAAGAGATAGTAGTCAGGCAGCAAAGAGGTGTCAGCCCATTCACTTCCAGAAACAATGAGGGTAATCTATGTGGGACTATAGCATCCTTTGAGGATTTTACCTGACCACACAGCTGGGAGAAAGGAGGTTTGGTCAGGTACAACCTAGCTCCTTATGCTTTCTGGGTCAGTGATTTCAGATCCAGCATACAGAGCTAAAGGAGGGGAGGAGGGTGCGCCAAAGTCCCTCTCCCCCCCCCCCCCCACACACACACACACTCACTTTGATGGGGTACCGCAGTCCAAAGGGATTTCAGGAGCAGCAGTGGCAATCTCAGAAACAATGCGGGACCCGGCCTACCGCACAGCCAGTAAACCCGGAAGGGAGTGCGCCAGCTGTGCAACCTGGAGCCGACCCGCAGCACCACGGTGCAGCCGCCATATCATGAAGGAGTAGCAAACAGTCCCTTTAAGTTACTCCTGACACTTGCATACATGGCATTGACCATGTGACCGAGTCTTACAGGAAGGAGGAGGGAAGGGTAACCCTGGGGTGAAGCTCAGGGAGAGGGTGGGAGGGAGGGACTGACTGAGTTTCATCCATACCAGCTACACCCTACTGGGTCCAAAAAGAGATGCAGAGACAGCAGAAAAGTGTTAAAGTCCCATGAAGAAGTACTACTACTACTATTTATCATTTATAAAACACTACTAGAGAAACTCAATACTGTACAGATACAGATTAGGGATGTGAATCGGGCTTCGGACAATTGAAAATATCGGACAATATTTTCAAAATCGTCAGAAATCGGGGGCTCCCCCAAAACGATAGGAAAACCTCATGATATTGATCATGGGGGTTCTCTTATCTTTTTGGAGGAGGGCAGGAAAAACGACACACAAAAATAACCCCTAAATCCACCCCGACCCTCTAAAACTAAACCCTTTGCTTCCCCCCACCCTCCCGACCCCTCGAAAAACATTTTACAGGTACCTGGTGGTCCAGTGGGGGTCGCGGGAGCGATCTCCCGCTCCCGGGCCGTCCTCCCGCTCCAGGGCCGTCGGCTGCCACTAATCAAAATGGCGCCGATGGCCCTTTGCCCTTACCATGTGACAGGGTATCCGTCCCATTGGCCGGCCCCTGTCACATGGTAGGAGCACTGGATGGCCCGCACCATTTTTAAAAATGACGGCTGGCGCCATCTTTAAAAATGGCACAGGCCATCCAGTGCTCCTACCATGTGACAAGGGCCGGCCAATGGGACGGATACCCTGTCACATGGTAAGGGCAAAGGGCCATCGGCGCCATTTTGATTAGTGGCAGCCGACGGCCCGGGAGCGGGAGGACGGCCCGGGAGTGGGAGATCGCTCCCGGGATCCCCACTGAACCACCAGGTACCTGTAAAATGTTTTTTGGGGGGGTCGGGAAGGTGGGAGAAGCAAAGAGTTTAGTTTTAGAGGGTCGGGTGGGTTTTTTGTTTATCGGCTCGGGCGCAGCCGATAAACAAAACCACGATCGGGCCCAATGCAAAAAAACCCACATGTGAATCGGAACCGGAATCGGAACCGATTCCGGTTCCGATTCACATCTCTAATACAGATAAGAGACATCTCCTGTTCGATACTAGAAGATCTGAGCATATTACCCCAATATTGAAGGACCTTCATTGGTTACCTGTGAAATACAGGGCTCAGCATAAAATCCTGTCCCTAATTCATAAAACGCGCTACAGTGAAAACATTGAATGATTAACTTCATCACTTCATTTCCATATGCCTTCAAGAATTACTAGATCAACAGGTACAGGGATGTTGTCAATTCCTTCCCCTAAGATTGCTCATCTAAATAATGCTAGAGAAAGAATGGTAACATGGTAACATGGAATAGACTTAGTTTTTGGGTACTTGCCAGGTTCTTGTGGCCTGGTTTGGCCTCTGTTAGAAACAGGATGCTGGGCTTGATGGACCCTTGGGCTGATCCAGTATGGCATGTTCTTAGGTTCTTGTGTTCTTAACTATTTCTATTGCTGGACCCCAACTATGGAACTCTATACCACAGGAATTACGATTAGAAGCAGACATTAAATTATTTAAAAAGGGCATTAAAACATGGCTATTCAAACAAACCTTCCAAGAATTGTTAACTTAATGATTCCAGACTACTGATTTTATACCAAGGTAATGTATATTTTTAATTTTATCTCTGCTCTTACTATACTGACTCTCTGTTTAAATTTTATGATTATTGAGTTCACCATTTATTTAGTTTACTATTTTATTTTATTTTATTATGAAACAATGTATTTACTTCCTTTCCTTCTTTGGAAATGCAAATATTTTTAAATGAATATTTGTTAACTACTGTAAACCGATTTGATATGCTCACATAAAAAGTCGGTATATAAAAGTTATTAAATAAAGAAATATAGAGCTTACAGTCTAGTGTAATGGGAGGTATGTTCTATTACTCAGACTAAAGGAAAGGAAAGAGAAAGCCAGTGTAGGCAGATCCGGGGTGGGGATGGGGACAACTACAGCTCCCAGAAAGCCATGGGGCTGAGGGACAGGGAGATTTCACAAGCCCAGGAACCAGGGGGTGACCCAGTTAAGAAGAAGGAGCTACAGGATATACAAAAGCATTTGGAAGCAGACCAGGTAGAGAGCTTGGGGGAAAGGTGGAGCTGAATCCTGTGGATCCAAACAGTGGAGAAAGTCCCCAATACCACCAAATTCCACAACTGGATTACAGCAGGAGGCGTAGGAAAAGGCTGAAGTCCTTATTTCCTGAAAGTGAGTATTCAGCCTGTGGGTTTCCTGCAGGTGAGATGTGACAATCCACCCACCTACAGAGAAGTAACCTGCCTAAGTAACTGCGCAGGAGGAAGCAGCCTGCATTGGCCTGCTGTACATATAAGTAACAGTGCTGGAGGAAAAAGTCAGGGCTAGTTTTGGACTTTGTGGTGAAAGTCTGAAATAAAGAAAGGACTTGAAGGAAACAAAACTCTGGTTCTTGGAAACCCAGAGATGTTCCAGCCTTGGATATGGATTTAGCCCCTTTTTTCAGCTCCATTTCCTTAGGATCCTGCAGAGGGAATTGTCCTGGGGAAGTTCCAACGGCAGAGTTCTACAAGGCAAGGCCTTACACCAGTCAAGACAAGCGTACATTTCAAGAAAGAGTCTTTTGGGAAGTGTGTTTGTTGGTGAGAGGGGCTTAGGATTATAGGATTTAGTCTGTAGTATTGGGAGCACCAGACAGACAAAGACATTTGGAAAACCAGGAGAAGTACATCAGAGATCTGGAGGGAGTAACACATCACGAGTGTTGGAAGTCTCACCTGATGGAAGCAGGTGCCTCAGACCTCAGCGGTGGCCTTGAATGCCAGAACAGCCTCAAGGTTCAGAGGAGACAAAGAATGTGGAGGAGTCCTTATACTCTGAGGGGCCGACGCAATACAGTGCGCTCAGCCGAGCGCACTCTATAACCGGCAGTCGGACGCGGGTTGAATAGGCGCTAATGAATCCCCTAATGCAATAAATGGATTAGCGCCTACTCAACGCGTAGTGAGTTTAATAGCGCTAATCACATGCAGATGCATGTGATTAGCGTTCACTCCAGATGAAAAAAAAAGTGCCTCTAGGATGCACATCTAGGGCTCAGTAATTAACGCCTGCCTGGAGGTTATGATTGCGATATTAAGTAGGAGTTAAAACAAACTTAAATAAAGTTAAAGAATAGGGGGGAAAAAAAAAACACCGGCAATCGGGAGCAGGAAACAGACGCTCGAATGACAAGCGTCTGTTTCCTGAACCCCCTGGCTGTGTGGCTGTGCAGCGTTTAGGAATACCGATGCCGATAAACTCGGCGTCGGTTTTCCTAACCGGCGGACCGCCAATGCCGATCAGGTTCGTGTTAGCAAGTTGGAGCTAGGGGCACACAAGCAACCCTAGCGCCTCTTTACTAATGTGACCCCCTAATTAAAATATTGCATGGCGCCCCCCCTTCCGGGCACCTGGAAGAAAGTGGGCGCTGACAGTTCAGCACCCGCTTTCTGTGCAGATTTATTGCATCGGCCCCTAAAGAAGCAAGAAGGAACACAGCCAGGTCACTGGTCCATGAAGGGTCCAGAAATTGCAAGTTATCTTCAGCTTCAGAGGAGCCTCTAACATTTGCTTTTTAAATTTTATAAAATGCTCCAAAATGATATAACAGCTGGATTTTCTTATGCTGGTTTTATGTTTTCTGTTCAGCTTTCAAGTTGTCAAACATGAATGCAATAAGAGGCACAATCCTATATACCATCTGAAACAAGCTGCATAGCATTCTCCAAGAGGCTGGTTTCATCACCTTCTGGAACACACACTGATTGCTAAAAACATTTGTGAGTAGCCAACTGAGCACAGTAATTACCAAGTGTATTGTCTAACAAAAAACAAATACTGACAACTTGAATTTTGTTCAAACGTGATGAATGACCCTCTTAGTATCAGTACCAAACATTTTAATGCCCTGCTATTGAAAATACTTCCTCATTGGAATGCATTTTTATAGTGCAGTCACGAGTACTCAGAAAGCCAAGTTTTATCTAATTAAAAAAAACAGAAATTTTTGTTATACATGATATATTGTAAATTTTATTTAAAATGTCAGAATGGCATTTTGAAATGATCTCCGATCTTCTGTACCAGAGTTCACATACAACGACCAAGGTCTTTGGACTCTAAATGTCTATAAATAAATAGAGTACTAGTCAAAGAATTTGTTTTACTCACAATGCATTTATTGGGATTGAGATGGTGCTGTGAATGGTCATGTCAAGTTATATCGTCAGACTTTTCTTTTCTTTATGATTAATTCTCCTGATATCTGGCATGCATTGTATTATTTCATATACTGTTGAATGTTTGCAAATAAAATATTTAGTGGAGGCTATGTTAAAGGTGGATTTCAGAGGGCACTTTGCAAGCAGTAACGCCCTAGCACAAACAGCACTGCAGCTGTATTAACCTTTACTGTGTACAGAACTACTGATTAACAGCATACTTCTCTTTTGTAAACTTTTGAGAGGACACTGAAGCATAAGAATATAAGAATTGCCATACTGGATCAGACCAAGGATCCATCAAGCCTATGGTATCCTGTTTCCAATACTGGGCAATCCAGGTCATAAGTTTCTGTCAACAACCCAAACAATAAATAGATCCATGCTGCTAACACCCAGGGATAAGTTATGGCTTTCCCTAAGTCTACCTGGCTAATAATAATTTATGGACTTCTCCTGAAACTTGCTAAAACCTTTTCAAAATCAAGCTATGTTAACTGGCTTTATCATATCTTATGGCATTGAATTCCAGAGCTTAATTATGTTTTGAATGAAAAATAATTTTCTCTGATTTGTTTTAAATGTGCTACTTACTAACTTCGTAGAGTGTCCCCTAGACTTTGTGTGGTACATATTTAGAAGTATGTTTAGTAGACAAATTATCTGGCTAAAGTTAGCTGGATAACGTGTCCTGGATATTCAGTGGGGTAAAGGTCTCACTGAATATCCCTGATTAAAGTTATCTAAAACTAACCATAGCTGAATAACTTTATACAAAACCAGTGGTAGTTGCCTAGCAAGGGCAGAGGTGTCTGCAGAGGCACTCGTCCCAGATCGTGGAAGGGAGGCAGGGGATATGCCACGACGTGATATATATATATATTTTTTTTTAATGGAACCTTATTTAACCAGATATATTCTTTTTTGAATGTATCCTGTTAAGTCTGAACTATACGGCCACACAAGATCGGATAACTTTATCCAAGCTTCCAAGCGGGTCTAAAGTTATGCAGTTAACGTAGCCTGATATATTCAATATTCGGCTAACTGGTAGTTTTTAAAAGCCCTGTGCATTAAATTCATAGCGATATGCACATAGGTGTGTCGGGCACGCGGGGACAGTATTTTACATATTTGGCATTTGTGCGCATAAGTAGCCCTGCACACACAACTATTCAGGTGTAGGCTGGTGCTTACAGAAATAGATAGACAAGACAGGAATGGGGGGGGGGGGGGGGGGGGGGGGTCTCCAAAGGAGGCTAGGAGAGAGTGTTGTACATTCAGCTATCGAGAGAGATACGCATTCTTGGCAGTCCCTTTTCAAGATTATAATTATAATAGTAGCATGGGTACTCAGATCAGTACTGCTGAGAAGAGAGAGAGGAGGATAATGAGCAGGTGGAGGAGGTCCCTTACACACACAGAGGAGGAAGTCACGTGCAGGCTCAGATTCAAAAAGCAAACCGTACAGTAGCTATGCCAACTGTTAGAGCAGGACCTGCAGCCTACCACCCAAAGGGGCCATGCCTTGCCAGTACATGTCATGGTCACTACTGCCCTGGTCTGGTCACTACAGCCCTACCGGCACCTTCCATACACCTCTAGGGGGTCACATCTGGAATCACTCAGTCTGCCACCTCTCGGTGTATTGAGCAGGTCCTGGCTGCCTTGCTCAGGAAGACACAACACTATATATCCTTCCCTTGCAGAAGACAGGAACAACACCAAATTATGACTGATTTCTATCAAATTGCACGTTTCCCCTCTAAGAGCTATCGATTGCACTCACATCCCCATAAGGGCACCAGGGAGAGATGAGGCCACCTACTGCAACCGCAAGGGATTCCACTCCCTAAACATGCAAGTGGTCTGTAATGCCAAGGGCATCATCATGAATGAAGTGACCCAGTTTCCAGGATTCACTCACGATGCCTACATTCTCTCACAATCAAGAATTCATAACTGCTTCCAGCAAGGACACATCACTGGGAGATGGTGTCTAGGTAGGAAGGCACCGATCACTTCTACCACATACCAATTTCACAGCTTCCTATTGACTCCCTTATTAGGGATGTGAATCGTTTTTATAACGAATTAAAATATCGTACGATATTTCTTAATTCGTTATATATCGGTAAAATCGAAAAACTTTGTTAACGCTACTTAATGCGCGTTAACAAAAAAACCCAATTATTTTTGTTAATTTTTGTTAAGCAGAAAAACGTTTTTTTACTAAAAAAAAAGAACATAAGAACATAAGAACATGCCATACTGGGTCAGACCAAGGGTCCATCAAGCCCAGCATCCTGTTTCCAACAGTGGCCAATCCAGGCCATAAGAACCTGGCAAGTACCCAAAAACTAAGTCTATTCCATGTTATCATTGCTAATGGCAGTGGCTATTCTCTAGGTGAACTTAATAGCAGGTAATGGACTTCTCCTCCAAGAACTTATCCAATCCTTTTTTAAACACAGCTATACTAACTGCACTAACCACATCCTCTGGCAACAAATTCCAGAGTTTAATTGTGCGTTGAGTAAAAAAGAACTTTCTCCGATTAGTCTTAAATGTGCCCCATGCTAACTTCATGGCGTGCCCCCTAGTCTTTCTACTATCCGAAAGAGTAAATAACCGATTCACATCTACCCGTTCTAGACCTCTCATGATTTTAAACATCTCTATCATATCCCCCCTCAGTCGTTTCTTCTCCAAACTGAAAAGTCCTAACCTCTTCAGCCTTTCCTCATAGGGGAGCTGTTCCATCCCCTTTATCATTTTGGTAGCCCTTCTCTGTACCTTCTCCATCGCAATTATATCTTTTTTGAGATGCGGAGACCAGAATTGTACACAGTATTCAAGGTGCGGTCTCACCATGGAGCGATACAGAGGCATTATGACATTTTCCGTTTTATTCACCATTCCCTTTCTAATAATTCCCAACATTCTGTTTGCTTTTTTGACTGCCGCAGCACACTGTACTGACGATTTCAATGTGTTATCCACTATGACACCTAGATCTCTTTCTTGGGTTGTAGCACCTAATATGGAACCCAACATTGTGTAATTATAGCATGGGTTATTTTTCCCTATATGCACTTGCACTTATCCACATTAAATTTCATCTGCCATTTGGATGCCCAATTTTCCAGTCTCACAAGGTCTTCCTGCAATTTATCACAATCTGCTTGTGATTTAACTACTCTGAACAATTTTCTTTCATCTGCAAATTTGATTATCTCACTCGTCGTATTTCTTTCCAGATCATTTATAAATATATTGAAAAGTAAGGGTCCTAATACAGATCCCTGAGGCACTCCACTGTCCACTCCCTTCCACTGAGAAAATTGTCCATTTAATCCTACTCTCTGTTTCCTGTCTTTTAGCCAGTTTGCAATCCACGAAAGGACATCGCCACCTATCCCATGACTTTTTACTTTTCCTAGATGCCTCTCATGAGGAACTTTGTCAAACGCCTTCTGAAAATCCAAGTATACTATATCTACCGGTTCACCTTTATCCACATGTTTATTAACTCCTTCAAAAAAGTGAAGCAGATTTGTGAGGCAACACTTGCCTTGGGTAAAGCCATGCTGACTTTGTTCCATTAAACCATGTCTTTCTATATGTTCTGTGATTTTGATGTTTAGAACAATTTCCACTATTTTTCCTGGCACTGAAGTCAGGCTAACCGGTCTGTAGTTTCCCGGATTGCCCCTGGAGCCCTTTTTAAATATTGGGGTTACATTTGCTATCCTCCAGTCTTCAGGTACAATGGATGATTTTAATGATAAGTTACAAATTTTTACTAATAGGTCTGAAATTTCATTTTTTAGTTCCTTCAGAACTCTGGGGTATATACCATCCGGTCCAGGTGATTTACTACTCTTCAGTTTGTCAATCAGGCCTACCACATCTTCTAGGTTCACCGTGATTTGATTCAGTCCATCTGAATCATTACCTATGAAAATCTTCTCCATTACGGGTACCTCCCCAACATCGTCTTCAGTAAACACCGAAGCAAAGAAATCATTTAATCTTTCCGCGATGGCCTTATCTTCTCTAAGTGCCCCTTTAACCCCTCGATCATCTAACGGTCCAACTGACTCCCTCACAGGCTTTCTGCTTCGGATATATTTTAAAAAGTTTTTACTGTGAGTTTTTGCCTCTACAGCCAACTTCTTTTCAAATTCTCTCTTAGCCTGTCTTATCAATGTCTTACATTTAACTTGCCAACGTTTATGCTTTATCCTATTTTCTTCTGTTGGATCCTTCTTCCAATTTTTGAATTAAGATCTTTTAGCTAAAATAGCTTCTTTCACCTCCCCTTTTAACCATGCCGGTAATCGTTTTGCCTTCTTTCCACCTTTGTTAATGTGTGGAATACATCTGGACTGTGCTTCTAGAATGGCATTTTTTAACAATGATCATGCCTCTTGGACATTTTTTACTTTTGTTGCTGCTCCTTTCAGTTTTTTTCTAACAATTTTTCTCATTTTATCAAAGTTTCCTTTTTGAAAGTTTAGCACGAGAGCCTTGGATTTGCACACTGTTCCTCTTCCAGTCATTAAATCAAATTTGATCATATTATGATCACTATTGCAGAGCGGCCCCGGCACTGTTACGTCTCTCACCAAGTCCTGTGCTCCACTGAGAATTAGATCTAAAATTGCTCCCTCTCTCGTCGGTTCCTGAACCAATTGCTCCATAAAGCTATCATTTATTCCATCCAGGAATGTTATCTCTCTAGCGTGACCCGATGATACATTTACCCAGTCTATATTGGGGTAATTGAAGTCTCACATTATTACCGCACTACCAATTTGGTTAGCTTCCCTAATTTCTCTTAGCATTTCACTGTCCATCTCACCATCTTGACCAGGTAGATGGTAGTATACCCCTATCACAATAGTCTTCCCCGACACACAAGGGATTTCTACCCATAAAGATTCAATTTTGTATTTAATCTCATGCAGGATGTTTATCCTGTTGGACTCTATGCCATCCCGGACATAAAGTGCCATACCTCCTCCCGGGTGCTCCTCTCTGTCATTGTGATATAATTTGTACCCCGGTATAGCACAGTCCCATTGGTTATCCTCTTTCCACCATGTCTCTGAGATGCCAATTAAGTCTTTGTCATCATTCACTGCTATACATTCTATACAAACTAACTTCACTGCTCTCTTGATTAACAAATGTTGGTCCCTATTCAAACCCAATCACACTACCTCAACACCTTTCCAAGGTGAGTAACTGAGCTGAACTATTCAACTTTTTTTACTTAGGTATCACTTCTCCTAGCTTATTTCTAGCTTCTGGCTACTTTTTGGGTTGGTTTTTTTTTGTGTTTTTTTTTTCAGTACAAACACTCAGTTAGTATTAAATACAAACACACAGGGGCGGATTTTCAGAGCCCTGCTCGCGTAAATCCGCCCAAAACCGGGCGGATTTACGCGAGCAGGGCCCTGCGCGCCGGGAAGCCTAATTTACATAGGCCTCCCAGCGCGCGCAGAGCCCCGGGACTCGCGTAAGTCCCGGGGTTCTCGGAGGGGGGCGTGTCGGGGGCGTGTCGGGGGGGCGGGCCCGGTCGTCGCGGCGTTCCGGGGGCGTGTCGGCAGCGTTTTGGGGGCGGGTACGGGGGCGTGGCTACGGCCCGGGGGCGTGGCCGCGCCCTCCGTACCCGCCCCCAGGTCGCGGCCCGGCGCGCAGCAGGCCCGCTGGCGCGCGGGGATTTACGTCTCCCTCCGGGAGGCGTAAATCCCCCGACAAAGGTAAGGGGGGGGGGTGTAGACAGGGCCGGGTGGGTGGGTTAGGTAGGGGAAGGGAGGGTAAGGTGAGGGGAGGGCAAAGGAAAGTTCCCTCCGAGGCCGCTCCGATTTCGGAGCGGCCTTGGAGGGAACGGGGGGAGGCAGTGCGGCTCGGCGCGCGCAGGCTATACAAAATCGATAGCCTTGCGCGCGCCGATCCAGGATTTTAGTGGATACGCGCGGCTCCGCGCGTATCCACTAACTATTCCCAAATAGTTAACTTTGCCCCAATACTTTTAAAAAAGACAATGTCCCAAGCAAAAACTTACTGATTCCTTTCAGCCACCAGCAAGGGGATCCTCTCCTCTCAGTGTTCCCGAAAATGATAGGAAAACCCCATGAACCTTCGTGTGGTTTTCTTATCATTTGGGGAGGGGAAGGGCACACAGAAAAAAAAATACCCAAGCCCACCCCAACCCTTCAGATCTAATTATTTACAATCTCTCACCCTCCAAAACCCCCCAAAACTTGCCTAAAGTCCATGGTGGTCCAGCGGGAGTCCTGGGAGAAATCTCCCTCTCTCGGGCTATTGGCTGCCACAAATCATAATGGCGCCGATCGCCCTTTGCCCTTACCATGTGACAGGGACTATCGGTGCCATTGGCCGGCCCCTATCACACAATAGGAGCAATGGATGGTCCATGCCATTTTTTAAGATGGCGCCAGCCATCCATTGCTCCTACCATGTGACAGGGATCGGCCAATGGCACCGATAACCTCTGTCACATGAGAAGGGCAAAAGGCCACCGGCACCATTTTGTTTACTGGCAGCTGATGGCCCAAGTGTGGGAGATCACTCCCAGGACCCCCACTGGACCACCAGGGACTTTAGGAATGTTTTTGGGGGGTCAGGAGGGTGAGGGATTGTAAATAATTAGATCTGAAGGGTTGGGGTGGGTTTGGGGGCTTTTTTTTGTAAATAATTGTAAATAATTAAATGTGAAGGATCGGTGTGCACGCTAACAGGTTTGTGTTAGCACACACCAAACGGGAGCTAGTGCGCACTAACAGTGCGCAGAAATGATCGGGCACCCAATGCACATCTCTAATGTGCAATCGTTTTTCCCGAATTAGGCAATGTAAATGAAATTGCCTAATTCGGAATGGTTTGGGAGAACTGAAAAATGATTGAATTTTTTCCGAAATTTCAGAAAAAATTAATTTTCAGGTTAGCGCACACTGCAAGGTTATTGCGCGCTATCGGGAGTTAGCGTGCACTAGCAGGAGTTAGCACGCACTAACTCCCAATAGCGCACACTAACTCTGCAAGGTTAGTGCGCACTATTGGGAGTTAGCAAGCACTAACTTGCTTGCTAACTCCCGAAAATCGTGGCCCCTGGAAAAAAAACCACGAACCACGGGAAAAACGAAACGAAGCCCGACACAAAAATTTTTTACCTGAAGCACATCTCTACTAGCTGCTTCAGTTCCTGCCACTTGTGCATTAGTTCCTGCCACTTGTGCATTAGTTCCCCAACACTGTAGTTGTGGTGATACACACTGTTAATGACATGCAGATCCTCTTCCATACCTGATCCTTCCTGTAGGCCCCCACTCTCTTGGTATGGGAAATGTCTAGCAGAATCTGAACCCATATACCATGGTCTACAAGCATGTCTACCTTGCCTGGTAGGAAGTTGGGCTTCCTGCTCAGTGAACCACGTTCCTGAGACATGGTGCAAGTAGGACAAGACTCAGAAGAGGCTTCACCACTGGAAGTCCAAGGTCCCCCCCAAGAGGAGCCCGTAGGGACCCGGACCTCTTGGAATTAGGTGGAGTCCTATGCGACCAAGGACCCAGGCAGCGGCTGAAGAGATGGATGAGGGCTGGACCCAGGTAGCTGAAGAGTCTTCACCCTCGGAAGCACGTGGCTCCCCCGGGAGGAGCCTGTGAGAGCCCGAGCCGCTGGGACTTAGGAGAATCCTTCTGGGCCAGCAAGTACTGGAAACCTGAGGTGAGGAAGAAGCCAAAGTCGGAGTCCAGGAGCAAAGCCGGGTCAGAAGCCAGGAGTCTGAGATCCAAACCAAAGCCAGGGACGAAGCAGAAGACGGAGTCGTGGACATGCTCTGGGAAGATCAACAATGCAATGGTGGTCTTTGAACAGTCCTCCAACCATTCCAAGCCCTTTCAGACATGCTGCTGGGTAATGGAAAGAAGCAGCAGGCCAGATGGAGGCCAGGGCAAACAAAGGCCTTGGAACATGGAAGGCTCAGAGGAAGACTCAGGCAAAAACACTTGGATGAAGACTCAAGCAAAGACATGGACGAACACTCAGGAGCAAGGTACTGAAGACAAGGATTCAGGAGCAAGGTACTGAAGACGAAGATTCAGGATTAAAGTGCTGGGTAGAGACTGTGACGCAGCATGACCTTCACAGCCCAACTGCGGGGCTGGTAGCCTTGTACCACGAGGCTCCCTACTTAGCCCACCTGTGAGGCTGGTCGCGAGCACACCAGGAAAGGTAGCGATGAGGAACGAGGGGTTCAGGACATCTGCACTGGATCATGGACATCAGGAATGAAGACAAACATCTGGACTGGATCATGGACATCAAGAAAGGAAGACGGACATCTGGACTGGATCATGGATATATGGGGGCGGATTTTAAAAGGAGCGCAAATAGCCTACTTTTGTTTGCGCTCCAGGCGCTAACAAAAGTACGCTGGATTTTAGTAGATACGCGCGGACCCGCGCGTATCTGCTAAAAACCTGGATCGGCGCGCGCAAGGCTATGGATTTTGTATAGCCGGCGCGCGCCGAGCCGCGCAGCCTACCCCTGTTCCCTCCAAGGCCGCTCCGAAATCGGAGCGGCCTTGGAGGGAATCCTCTAACGCCCTCCCCTCACCTTCCCCTCCCTTCCCCTACCTAACCCACCCGCCCGGCCCTGTCTAAACCCCCCCTTACCTTTGTCGGGGGATTTACGCCTCCCAGAGGGAGGCGTAAATCCCCGCGCGCCAGCGGGCCTCTTGCGCGCCGGGCCGCGACCTGGGGGCGGGTACGGAGGGCGCGGCCACACCCCCGGACCGCCCCGGGCCGTAGCCACGCCCCGTACCCGCCCCCAAAACGCTGCCGACACGCCCCCGGAACGCCGCGACGACCGGGCCCGCCCCCGACACGCCCCGACACGCCCCCCTCGGAGAACCCTGGGACTTACGCGAGTCCCGGGGCTCTGCGCGCGCTGGTAGGCCTATGTAAAATAGGCTTCCCGGCGCGCAGGGCCCTGCTCGCCTAAATCCGCCCGGTTTTGGGCGGATTTAGGCGAGCAGGGCTCTGAAAATCCGCCCCTAAGAATGGACAAGGAGCTCCAACGAAGAACACAGGATCTTGAAGAAGCGATGGAGCAGCGAGGACTCCTGGAGCAAAGGACAGGAACATCCAGGAGCGTATAACTCCTTGTGAAGGCAAACCTGGACTGAAACAGGGCCCCTTTTATAGGGCTGAAGCAAATCAGATGGAAGTCATCAGAGAAGAGGGCCATGGGACCTTTTCCCGCTGCTGGCCCTTTAAATGTAGATAAGAGGCATGCACCTGCACCTAGGGAGAAGCTGGAGTGAGAGCAGGGTCGTTGGTGGTGTCCCAAGCCACTTGGAGGGCCCAGAAGCAGCTCCAGCCATGAAGAACAAAGAGGAAATGCAGGCAGGCTGCAGGCACCAGCAGGGACGGCCTCCCTGCCAGGTGAGGACCCGGGGAACGGCGGCGGCAACCACAGCCACACTGAGAGGCTCCCAGCACTCAGCCCTGCCACGCAGGGCAAGAGAAGAAAATGACTTCCATGCCACGGAGGATGGCGGCAGACTGCCGCTCAGGGACAGCGACAGTGGCCTGACTGGCCGCGAAAGGTAGGGGACCTGCTCACGCTCGTCGCGGTCAGGTTCACAACAGTTGCACCTTTTAGTTTTGTTTAAACTATTTGTCTTCATTTTATCAATGTCTCCCTTTTGAAAGTTAAATGCTAAGGCAGTAAGTTTATATAATGTCCTCCCTCCATTCATTAAATCTAATTTGATCGTGTTATGATAACTGTAGCCAAGTTGCCTCAATACCATTACCTCATGCAGCAAGTGTTCCACTAAGAAGCAGGTCTAAAATGGCTTCTCCTCTTATTGGTTCTATCACTAAAATCATCCTTTGCACCTGAAGTCTGGATGGTGGCCAATGTATCCCCGATATTTAAAAAGGGTTCCGGAGGTGATCCGGGAAATTATAGACTGGTTCCTGAATTCAGTGCTGGGTAAAATCGTGGAAACTATTATAAAGAATAAAATCACAGAACATATAGATAGAAATGATTTACTTGGACATTGCCAGCAAGGATTTACCCAAGTCTTGCCTCACAAATCTGCTACATATTTTGAAGGGGTGAATAAGCATGTAGATAAAAGGAAACTGGTAGTTGCGGTGTATTTGGATTTTCAGAAGGCATTTGACAAAGTCCTTCATGAGAGGCTTCTAAGAAAACTAAAAATTCATGGGATAGGAGGCGATGTCCTTTTGTGGTTTGCATACTGGTTAAAACAGGAAACAGAGAGTAGGATTAAATGGTCTGTTTTCACAGAGGAAAAACATAAACAGTTGAGTGCCTCAGGGATCTGTACTTGGACTGATGCTTTTTAATATATTTATAAATGATCAGGAAAAGGTACGATGAGTGAGGTGATCAAATTTGCAGATCACACAAAATTATTCAGAGTAGTTCAATCATAAGTGGATTGTGAAAAATTGTAGGAAGACCTTGTAAGACTGGAATTTGGGTGTCCATATGACAGATGAAATATAATGTGGACAAGTGCAAGGTAATGCACATAGGGAAGCATGATGTTAGGTACCATTTTAGGAGTTACCACACTGGAAATAGGTCTAGGTGTCATAGTTGATATTAAATTGAAATGGTAGGCTCAGTGTGCTGTGGCAGTCAAAAAAGCAAGCAGAATGCTAGGAATTATTAGAAAGGGAATGCAAATAAAACAGAGAGTGCCATAATGCCTCTGTATCGCTCAATGCTTAGGCCACACCTTACATACTGTGAGCAATTGTTGTCGCACATCTCAGAAAAAGATAAGTTGTATTGGAGAAAGTACAGAGAACGATGACCAAAATGATAAAGGGAATGGAACAGCTCCCCTATGAGGAAAGGCTAAAGAAGTTAGGGCTGCTCAGCTTGGAGAAGAGATGGCTGAGAAAGATATGATATGATATAAGATATGATAAAAGTCTAGAAAATGATGAAAGGACTTGAATGGGTAAATGTGAAATGGTTATTTACTCTTTTGGATAATACAAGGACTAGGGGGCACTCCATGAAGTTAGCAAGTAGCACATTTAAAACAAATTGGAGAACATTCTTTTTCACTCAATACACTAATTAATCTCTGGAATTCATTGCCAGATGATGTGGTTAAGGCAGCTAGTATAGCTGGGTTTAAAAAAGGTTTGGAGAAGTTCCTGGAGAAGTCCATAAACTGCTATTAATGAAAAGGGAATAGCCACTGTTTGTTGCCAGCATTAGTAGCATGAAATTTATTTAATGTCTTGGTACTTGCCAGGTATTTGTGACTTAGATTGGTCACTGTTGGAGACAGGATACAGGGCTTAATGAACCCTAAGCATATCTTATGTTCTTATGTTCTAACTGATCCATGAAGTAGTTATTTATTCCTTAACATGTCCTGATGTGACATTTACCCAATCAATACTGGGCTAATTGCAATCTCCCAGAATGATCAGACAGACAATGAAATGTGAACAGAAATTAGGGAAGCTAACAAAATTAGCAGAACAATGTTAAGGGATGACTTCAATTACTACAGTATTGACTGGGTAAATGTCACATTAGCACATGTTAAGGAATAATTAGGAAAGGAATGCAGAATAAAACAGAATATCATAATGCCTGTGTGCGATCACATCTTGAATATTGTGTGCAATTCTGGTCACCGTATCTCAAAAAAGATACAGCAAAATTTAAAAAGTTAGATAGAAAGGTGACCAAAATGACAAAAGTGATGGAATGGTTCTCCTATGAAGAAAGGCTCAAGAGGTTAGGACTCTTCAGCTTGGAGAAGAAAAGGTTAAGGAGAAATATGATAAGAGGTCTATAAAATAATGAGCGCAATGGAATGGGAATGCATTGGAACGCAAATCGGTTGTTACATTTTTCATAAAGTACAAAGACTAAGGATTACGCAATGAAGTTACTAAGTAGTTCATTTAAAATAAATAGGAGAAAATAATTTTGTTTACTCAATGCTTATTTAAGCAATGCTTATTACTATGGTAATTGAAGTCATCCCTTATCATTGTTCTGCTAATTTTGTTAGCTTCCCTAATTTCTGTTCACATTTCATTGTCTGTCTGACCATTGTGGGAGATTGCAATTAGCCCAGTATTGATTGGGTAAATGTCACATCAGGACATGTTAAGGGGGTAAAGGTTTTAGATGGAATAAACAATTGCTTCATGGATCAGTTAGAACATAAGAACATAGAGATTTTTTGCTAGAGGATGTGGTAAAAGCTGTTAGTGTAGATAGGTTTAAACAGATTTGGACAAGTTCCTGGAAGAAAAGTCAAAAAACATTATTAGGGCTGCGCGCGCATGTTATAAAATCAGGCGTAGATTTGTGCGCGCCGGGTTGCACGCACAAATCTACGCCCATGCATAGCTACTAAAATCTGGCCCATGTGCGCACCTGACTTATTTGCGCATCCCCTAATTAGTATGTGCATCAGGCTTTTAAAATTTACCTTTTTGTCTCCTTTTGGCTCAATGCCAACTCTAACATAAAGTGCCACACCCTCACCAATTTGATCCTCCCTATCATTGCAATATAATTTGTACCCTGATATAGCACTGTCCCATTGGTTATCCTCCTTCCACCAGGTCTCTGAGATGCCAATTATGTCAATCTCATCATGCACTGCTATACACTCTAACTCTCCCATCTTACTTCTTAGACTCCTGGCATTAATGCACAGACATGTCAAGGTTCATTTTTTTATTTGTATGCACAGCTCTATCAACAGTTAATAGGGATAATTTTGAATCTTTTAACTCAGTCTGTTCTTTACTTATAAGCACATGGGCTACTTTTGCTTTGATTGAAACCTCTCTATCATGATGGTCTAACTCCCTTATTTCTTTAGTATCCTTTGAAGATACTTCCCTCCAAAGCATGCACTATTGAGTGATTGCCAGCTTTCCCCTTTTTCTAGTTTAAAAGTTTTTGACTCTTTCAAAATCTAACACAGGAAGAATGCATGAAAATACTGTGTAAGTTAATCTTAAATTTCGCTTTGCTTTTATTATTAATAATAATAATAATAATAATAATATTAAATTGAAGAATCCACTTTGATTGATATAGACTGATTGGAAATTTGCTTCAATGTGATTGTACCTGCTTCTTCTCTGCTCCATCCGCAACAATTCTACCTTTCTGGCTTGAAGTAAAAATAATTCATTGCTTTACTTTCCACTTCAGCTTTAACAGATGCAAATCAAATGAACCAAAAAAAAATCTTTCTTTCTTTGGTTGCAACAAACCAAACTGAAAATCAACTAACTCGTTTGTTGTGTTTTCCCATTTGAATTTCAACAAAGGCACATCCCTTGTACCCTCACAGAAAGAAAGGTGCAAATGTTAGTGGCTACAGTCCTCAGCAGTGGTTTTTATCTGTGAAATATGATTGGCAACAGAAGATAATTGTATTTATTAAAAAAAGCAGATTCTACAATTGGCTGGCATTTAAAAAAGGATGAAATCCAACTTGAAGTTGAAAGCACAGATGTTATTTTTATACTTCCCAGTTATTTTTTAATGTTAAAGTAACTAATAGTTATGCTGTCACATTGACTATACTTTTTTAAGTTCAAAGTTGTTTTTTTTTAATTATAGTGTTCGTACAACAAAGCAGAAAGCAAAGAATTATAAAAATGAACAAACCTCTGTACATTAATACATTTAGGAAGCAAATGCAATATATATCGTATGCATAGATTTTATATATTCACCTATAAATTAGAATGAGATATGATTCTGAAGGTAGCAACACAAAATTATATTTTTTTCAATCAAGGCGACTTTATAGGGAGTCATTTTTGAATAACCCTCCTAGCTGCAAGGTTTGTGGGTGCTTTTACCTTGCAGACCTTACAGCTATTTTTCAAAGGGAGACTACACAGGTAGTTTTCTTTTAAAAATTGCCATTAGATCCATGGGCTAAAAGTTCCCACAGACTTTGCACCTGAAATTTATGGGTACAAATCTGATAGAAAATAACACCATACAAATTTTAAAATCAAATCTACACATGTTGTTTTCCTAACTTGACCTTTCCCTTCCTCAGGAATGCCTCCCTTCAGTCCAGCTGACTGGGGAAGCTGGTGCATGCATTTACTCAGGCAGAGGAGGATGACTGTGTCCAGACAAGTCAGTTTTACCGAGGCCAGTCATTATATTTACCTGGGGAAATGAGTGCAGCATGTCCTCAATAGAGGTCTTTTTAAGAATGTCCACACAAGTACAAAGTCTGCAGACGCCTTTTACCTGCAGATCTTGCACTAAGTTGCAAACTAAAAGTATGCACATAATTTTGCCTTGAAAACTGTCCCAGTGTAACAAATCTGGGGGAAAAAATGGAGGTGCTGGAAACGCTGGCTGTTTATTTATTTGGGTTTTTTTCTGTTTTTTTGTTTTTTTGAGGACCTGCTTTGCTGGGGTTGCTGTAGATTGCTGGGGATGTCATGGCCCATGTAAGAGTGAGGGCAGTGGTATTTTTTTCTTTTATTTTTAGAACTGTCAGAGGAAGGGAGGCTGCATGGCAAGGTAGAGTATCACCTGTCTTGAGACAGCTGCAATGCTGCTTCATCCCACAGTGCTGGGCAGAAAGGAGCGAGAGGAAGTCCAACTGCATTTTATTTATTTATGTATATTTTATCAAATTCTTAATAATTATACAATGAAAAAGACAAAATAAACAAATTGGAGTACAAAGAAAAATAGCCAAACCTTCATATAATGAAATTTCTACTTATTACAAAGTATTCCAATAATTCCAGTTCATATTAAGAAACTGGGAAGCTTACCAGGGAAAAAAAAAAGAAAAGAAAATTAAAAGAAAAAAGTACAATGTACTAATTAAGAGTACAATGTACTAATTAAGAGAAAATTAAAAGAAAAAAGTACAATGTACTAATTAAGAGAGAAAATAAAACAATTATTAAACTCTCCTAAACAAGCTGTTACAAACTTCATAATCAACAATCCTTATCAGCAAGAAAAACTTCCAAGTGAGCAGGATCTAAAAATACAAACATATTCTTCTGAAGCATTGTCAGACATTTGCAAGGAAATTTGAAAAAGAAAGTAGGCCCTGAGGCCACAACTCTCTATCTCAAACATAGAATCTGCTTTCTTAAGAGTTGGATATTCCTAGAGATATCAGGAAAAACTTGAACTTTTTGGCCACAAAACCAAAGATCTTTTTTTTTTTTTTTTTAAATATTTTTGGAGTACTAGATTTTTATCCTGCTCCAAACTAAAGATAACTGTTAAAGTAGTTCTAGTGTATATATCATCAATAGGCTTTCAGCCTGGAAAATATTATCAGAACCTTGGTTACCTTTCTTAGACCAGGGAACATAATAGATTTTTGAGATTAGCATGTCTTTATCATTAGAAATACTCAGAATTTCCCCTCACATATTTTTTAAATAGCTCTTGAGCTGATAGCAATCTAGATGTTGGAAAATTCAAAAATCGCAAATGTTTATACCTCATAGCATTCTCCAGCCCTTCAAGTTGTTTATATATAATTAAGGTATCCTTAATAAAGGAAGTTCCAGCTGACTGTACAGTTGTAATTTATGAAGTTAAGGTTGAAGCAGAAGACTAGCTGTGTTAGCTGAGTTCCATAATCTTCAAGTGTTTTCCTAGTCAATAGAAAAGATAGTAGATTGGGATATTGATTGGGACAGCGACTTCTCCATCTTAGTAACAGCTCTCCATTCAACAACTAAGATTACATTTTCAGGCTCAGCTACTTCAGAGCCTAATTCTAATGGCTGAGAAGTAACAGACGGCAATGAACCACACTCAATAGTCGGGATATTAACCACAGCCTGTAAGGGCTGAATGATCCCTCTATCAGTAGTTGACAGTAAAGATGTCGACTCCACTGGATCAAAGTTATTAACTGGTGAGCTAGCACCAATTCCAGAGGGAATATGAAAGGACTGGTTATATCCATAGAAACATAGAAACATAGAAATGACGGCAGAAGAAGACCAAATGGCCCATCCAGTCTGCCCAGCAAGCTACGTACTTTATCCATTTTTTTTCCCTTTTTCTCTCTCCCACCTGTTACTATTGGCTTCCAGTACCCTCCAGCCCTAATTCCCCTCCACCCCACCACCAATGTAGAGAGCAGCACCGTATCTGCATCCAAGTGAACATCCAGCTCAATTAGGGGTAGCAACCACTGTAACAAGCTGGCCACACCCCTGCCCCATACTCTTACCCACCCCTGGTTTATTTATTTATTTATTTTTTGGAGATGGCAGCCCTCCATCCTTCCGCTCCGTGAAGGTGGAACACCAACCACTGGCATCCCACTCCGTGAATGCCTCTGGGCTACTGCCGTTCCGTGCAGTGTTTTGCTGCCTCCTCTTTATTCACATCTTCTAGACTTGATGGATCCACAGTGTTTATCCCACGCCCCTTTGAAGTCCTTCACAGTTTTAGACTTCACCACTTCCTCCGGAAGGGCATTCCAGGCATCCACCACCCTTTCCGTGAAAAAATACTTCCTGACATTGGTTCTTAGTCTTCCTCCCTGGAGCCTCAGCTCATGACCTCTGGTTCTGCTGATTTTTTCTGACGGAAAAGGTTTGTCGCTGTCTTTGGATCATTAAAGTTTTTCAAGTATCTGAAAGTCTGAATCATATCATCCCTGCTCCTCCTTTCCTCCAGGGAGTACATATTTAGATTCTTCAATCTCTCCTCGTATGTCATCCGATGAAGACCCTCCACCTTCCTGGTTGCCCTTCTCTGTACCGCTTCCATCTTGTCCATCTTGTCCAGGACTAGCTGAGGCCCCCAGTGAAAAAGAAATATCAGGAATAGATTCTCTCAATGTTTGACTCACCCTTTGAATAAGATGAGTATCCATCCATCCCTTCACCACTCTCACTGCTGGCGTAGAGGTAATTGCTCTAGATTTCCTTTTCCTTCCCATCTAAGGGGGGAGAGGAGCCTTTCCAAAATCTCACCCAGGTACAGCGGGTGGGCAAAGATGACATCAAAGGGGATAGCAAAGTTGGGTGTTCCTGGTGCTAATGGCACTCAATCCTTTGGCCCACCACACCCTCAGGTATGCCCGAATCTTCTCCCAGATGTTATGAACTGATATGTTTGTGGACCCTGGATCGTGGTGAGAGCTGGCTCCACCCATCGGGAGGAGCCTTGTGGGGAATCACCATGATAGGCATGGCCTCAGCTGAGATGGACAAAGTAGCAAGGGACTTTATTATACTGGAAATATTAAGGAATCTCACCAAGTGGGAGAGAGAGAGACAGTCCAGAGTAGAAGGTAGCTCAATGATAATAACCCTGGTAGTGGCCCGCAGGATGGGGTATGCTGGGGAATACCTCCATAGATGGAACTTCTCTAGTAGATGGTAGTGGCCTGCAGCATGGGGTACGCCAAGAATTACAGGAAAGTATTTGAGAGTAGTGCAGGAAGTCCATAGAGCTGAATGAAGGATGGTACTCTCTCTGAAGTATGCCAGGAAGGTTGCTGATATGATCACGGTAGTGGTAAGGCATTCGAGTCTCAGAGTCAGGAAGGGTTCAGCGTACCAAAGGAAAGCGTCACCAAAGGGTTGGAATTCAGCAGGAAATAAGTCCTTGCTAACTCGTAGGTAGCTTAGTCCGGCAGGGTTAAATACACGTTGGCAGATGAATTAATGCGGAGGGTACGCCCCCAAGGTTGCCGCCATGACGTGTATAAGATGGAGCCTGGTGCGCGCGCGCGCGTCTAGGTGATCCCCGATTCAAAATGGCAGACAGGCTTGCCCACACCATCCCAGGAATGCCAAGAAGAGCGGCATGAAGAGGAAGAGGTCACCAAGTGTCCAAGATTCACTGAAGCAGGGAAAAAGGAGGTGAGCAACAAAGGTCGCAGCCATCTGCGACCGATGGGCACAACACCAGATAGGCTTCCCAGGCAATTAACTGTTTTAAACAACCTCGGGTAAGCCTCTCGATTCCATAGCTATGAATGGGAGGAGCCGGTAATGTCTTTTTCCCTCAGGCTGTGGTGGTTAAGAGCAGAGGGGGAGGAGATGTGGCCATGATCATGGCTGGTGCTGGGTTGCTGTGGCTGCTTTCAGTTTTGCAACATTAGCCATGGGGATGCTGATGCTACAAGATGAAGCCAGTCTTCAATGTCAGGGGGTCCTGGGATAGCCCCTGGAATGATCAAGGGCATCAGGTTATGACAGGAAGTTAATGGCTGATGTCCCTTCATGTCCTGAGGCAGGAAAGGGGTAGAACTTAAAAACTAAATAAAATAAGAAAAACTATAATTAAAAACTAGCCAATCCCAGGTGAGAGAGAGTGAACAAAGCCCTCAGTTAGCTTTTTAGAGCTCTTGATGTCACTTGACAGTTCCAATTTTAATTTACTATAAAACATCAAAAATAACCCAAACCTATTAGAAAAGATAGTGGTGGACACGGGAGGGAGGGTTCTTTACCCCTAATTTGGCTGCAAAAGAGACTTTTGATGGTTTAAAATAGACAAAATAATAGTATTTTGAAAATTTGGGATAAGGAACCCAAAACAAATTTAAAAGATGGAAAATTCTATAGCATATTTCCAAAGAATTGATTTTCGTTTGGAGAAAATTTCATAGGAAGGGATTGTTCTATTGCTGAGTAATGTGACCTCATTTTAGATCTAAAATAGCATCTAAAAATCATTATTTTTCATTTGGGGACCTCATAGAACTTGTTAGAATAATATGGGCAACACAAATGAGGGAAATTTTATTTTAAAATCCAAATTTTTGCATAATTTAGGGTCCAGTCCATTGAGATTCAGTCTAGGATATCAGTGTTTCCAATTCCTTTTTACAGCAGTGCTCTTGAGGATGCTATGCTGCCACAGCAGTTAATTTAGCTAGCACACCATTTTGTAAGCTAGCAAAGAGAACTACAGAAAAAAAATACAGGTGTAAGAACACATCATAGTTCTAGCTCATTAATTAATCTGGAACCTATCTCAATCTCCTAATAGGCTAAACAAATTCCCAATTGTTACCATTAACCACTGCTATTAATTGCATGAGTAGCATGAGATCTTCTTAGTGTTTGGGTACTTGCCAGGTTCTTGTAGCCTGGTTTGGCCTCTGTTGGAAACAGGATGCTGGGCTTGATGGACTCTTGGTCTGACCCAGCATGGCAAGTTCTTAAGTTCTTATGTAATAGCTCAATATAAATAAGGTGGGAGTCACAATGATTAAATATCATAATAGTCACAACAAAGATTGATTAAGGACTATATGTGCTGATGTCATCTGCAGTGTAGTGATAACTTCTGACACAGAGAAAGTTAGAGCTAGAGAATTTTGGTCAGTGAGAGCAGAAGGTTTATCCCTCATCTCTTCAGTGAGACTGCTCATAGTTGCCAAAAATCATACTAGAAGCACAGAGATGGCAGGCTTACACCACAATGAATGTGTAATGTGTGTGAAAGTGATTTTAATTAAATTGTATTGTTGGACCTTGAAGGAAAGCCAACGTACGGGATAGGATAGCTTAGGTAATGAACAAAGTTTGGCTCAGATGTGCTTTATAGACATCAGCCCTTTTAGGGAACGGAAAAGAGAGAGTATCCATGAGAGCGAAGCATATATGTGACATTTTTGAAGCATATCCTCATTCTCATTGATAGTGAACGTTTTCTGAAACCCCTGTATTACTTTTCCCAAGGAAAGTAAGAATAAAAGAGAAAGGAATTATATATAAAGAGAATTATACTTTCTGTATTATTATTCTTCTAAAAAAAAATATTCCCATTATTAAGTCAGAATTGAGACTGAGTGCACCTGGGAACTGTTGTAATACTATTCTTGTGGAAAAGCAGGCCACACAGCTGAGGCTTGATAGCCTCTGCAAGTAAACTTGAGCATGAACTTAACCCAAGACTGACCAGTGCAGCCTCATTGAACAATTAGTACTGCATAGTAAAGTCCCAGAGGATCACTTGAATCATCTCAGTACAGATGAGTGACAGTAGTAATCAAAGAGATATTTCTTAAAACCTCTTTTATTAAAAAAAAAAAAAAAAAAATGATGTGGAACTGCTATTATCCTTCCTAGATTGAGAAAAATAAAGTTTCGAACACACAATACTATACCAAACAGTTGAATTCAAAGATTTGCACCATTCTCATTATTACCAGTAGTTTATGTATTGATGTATTAGTATATGTTTGACTATCCATGGCATGATTACGCACATAGTTGCAAGGTTTCGGCAGTGGTTAGAGGATACATTTTGTAATTGTATGTATTTAAATATAATCTCAATTACCATGCAAATTATTAATATTTATTATTTAAATTTATTATAAGGAATTTTTCTAATTTTGTAAGCATTTTTGGATGATTGATTTGTTATAATAAAGATTTTTTAAATATTTTAAACAATAAGGGGCTGATTTTCAAAGGATATACGTGCATAAGGGGGATTATGCGCGCTGGGCCTATTTTAGAAAGGCCCGGCGACTCGTGTAAAGCCCCGGGACGTATCTAAGTCCCGGGGCTTTACAAAAGGGGCGGTCTGAGGGTGGGGCGGGGGCAGGGACTGAGGCCTCCAGGCAGGCACAAAAGGTAATGAAAATTTCGGGGGGGGGGGGGGGGTGATTAGGATAGGGCTGGGGGGGATAGGTTAGGGGAAGGGGAGGGAAGGTTAGTTTAGGGGGAACGGGGGACGCCCATGGGTGTCGGCATGCCCAGGGCGTGTACCCCTTTGCACGCGCCAATGCCCAATTTTATAACATGCACACGCAGGGTAGCACGTGCACATGTACGCGTGTACGGATTTTTTAAAATCTACCCCTATATGAGTGCAGGTTTATCTTCAGGTTTTATATTTTATAATATACAACTGTGCACTTTCTACCCTTAGAGTAGGCTTGTCTGGTATCTTTTCTTCCTATAACTATATATTAGGGATGTGAATCGTATTTCGGATGATTGAAAATATCGTACGATATTTTCAAAATCGTCAGAAATCGGGGGCCCCTTAAACCGATAGGAAAACCCCACGATATTGTTCGTGGGGGTTCTCTTATCATTTTGGGGGAGGGCGGGAAAAACGGCACACAAAAATAATCCCTAAACCCACCCTGACCCTTTGAAACTAATCCCTTAGCTTCCCCCACCCTCCCGACCCCCCCCAAAATCTTTTCACAGGTACCTGGTGGTCCAGTGGGGGTCCCGGGAGCGATCTCCCGCTCTCGGGCCGTTGGCTGCCAGTAATCAAAATGGTGCCGATGGCCCTTTGCCCTTACCATCTGATAGGGTATCCTTGCCATTGGCCGGCCCCTGTCACATGGAGGGAGCACTGGATGGCCGGCGCCATCTTTAAAAATGGCGCGGGCCATCCAGTGCTCCCTTTTCATGACGATCGGAGAGAGACAGAATTGCCGATGTGTGTTTAAGATCCTACATCGCATCAAATACATTGGTGAGCATTGCTCATCAATCACACTGTGGCACAGGATATATTTTTTTGACTTGAGACCATTTGATGTATATTTACATTTGAAACCCGGACACTTAGAAACTACAAAATGATAAATTTGAGCCCCTGGCGCAACCCCATTGAAAGAGGCCGAAACTCGGCCTGAGTCGGGCTTGTTTGCAAATTTGTGTCTCTGTTCAATAAAGAAATCCAGATTGGACATTTGGCTACTAATTCTGTACTGTTTCCTTCACTTAAAACTGGACACGCTTGTGTGCGTGGCGAGGCTATTTTATAACATGCATATGCTATTAAATAGCCACATCCCTGGGCATGGGCTGACACATGCACACACATGTGCCTGCACGCCAGTTTTAAAACTCACCTTTACAAATCTGATGTTATAACTTTTATTGGCAAAGTCTGACATTAAATTGAAAAGTTCAAATGTACAAAATCTAGATTCCAACTGATTTTATTATTCTTTAAGGGGCAGATTTTAAAAGTTACGTGCGCGGGGTACAATTGTGCGCGCTACCCACACACTGCGCACATGTTATAAAACCAGGAGTCGGCGCGTGGAAAGGGGTGCACACTGGTGCGCCTTGCGCGCGCCCAGCCCTTGGGGAGGCCAACTGGCTTTCCCTGTTCCCCCCGAGGCCGCTCCGAAATTGGAGCGGCCTCGGGGGGAACTTTACTACCCCCCCACCTTCCCCTCCCTTTCGCTACCTGTCCCGCCCCCCAGCCCGAAAAAAACCCAACCCGTAGCTTTGTTTCAGAAGTTACACCTGCCATAGGCAGGTGTAACTTGCACACACCGGCCGGGTGCTGTGCCGGTGCGCGATCCCCCAGCTGCTGTGCCGGAGTCCTTGGCCATGCCTCCCGGACCACCCAACCACGCCCCGGACTGTCCCGCCCCCAGACCATCTGCCCTGCACCCATCCTGCCCCGTCCCACCCCCTGCCCGCCCATTCATAAAAACCCCGGAACATATGCGCGTCCCAGGGCTTTACGTGTGCCGCCGTGCCTTTTGAAAATAGGCCCGGCGCGCGTAACTCCCCGTATGCGCGTAAATCCTCCTGGATTTACGCGCGTAGGGCTTTGAAAATCTGCCCCTAAGTCTTTATTTGCATATTATTCTTCCCTCTCAACCCCTTGGAGATCTGAAACCCCATTAGTACCATGGCCACCTTAACCAATGAAGCCAGAGGGTGACGGGCTAGACCGGGAAAATGCCCACATGCTTGAAACCTGCTAAGTTGTCTTCCCGAGAATACGCGCTTTTGAAAATTTTAAATGTGTGTGTGGAAATGCAAACTCCACCCCAACCCTGCCCCTGGGAAAGCCTCTTCCCTTTGCAGTGGACCATGTGTGGACGTTTAGCCACTTCCACAGGAAAGTTCCTGTTTTACCTGCAGAAATGATTTTGAAAATGGCAGTGCCTTACCTGCAGGAATGGCAAGTTATAACATTACCTGTCCAGTAAGCCAGCGAATGTATGTAGGCATGCTATGTATGCCCTTCATTTTTATTCTGACTGAGCTGGGGAGAGGTTTGTTCTTATGTGCCTGTTTCTCAGTTTTTATAAATATGTATGGTAAAGAAATATTCCAGGCACGCAATAGAAAGTAGAAAATGTGATTGTGTGTGAGTGAATACAATGAGATAATTTTCAAAGTGCCCTTAGCGAACATATGTTTGCTTTGAAAATTGGTGTAACTTCTGCATGTATTAAGTTGACTAATTGATGCAGGCTATTACAAATTACTCCCACGAGTTAGACAGCAAAAAGGCATGTAAGCTATATCAGATTTAGAAGTGGTCTTAATACATAAGTCCACATTGAAAATTATCCCACCAAAAATACCATCGGAGACTTACACCTGCCAAAATATCCACGCAAATTTCTCAGGGGGGAATTTGAAAAATTAAAAAAAACATGTTCATAGGTAAAAACCCCTCCCCAGCTTTAAAGATTCTTTATGGGATCTGCCAAGTATTTGTGCCCTGAATTGCCCACGTCAGAAACTTGATAGGGCCTATAAAAAAGGACTTGGGGGCATTTTGGGAAACTATAGACCAGTGAGCCTGACTTCAGTGCTGGGAAAAACAGTGGAAACTATTCTCAAGATCAAAATCGTAGAGCATATAGAAAGACATGGTTTAAAGGGACACAGCCAGCATGGATTTACCCAAGGGAAGTCTTGCCTCACAAATCTGCTTCAGTTTTTTGAAGGGATTAACTAATATGTGGATAAAGGAGAGACGGTAGATATAATATATTTGGATCTTCAGAACATGTTTCACAAAGTCCCTCATGAGAGGCTTCAAAGAAAACTATTTATTTTATTTTATTTATTTCAGAGCTTTTATATACCGAGGTTTAGCAATTAGCCATCACCCAGGTTTACAGTAGAACAACTTGTTACATAGAACCGTACATGGAATATAGAATGGAATAGGTTACATCAAACTGTTAGGAGGCTGTCCTAGAACTAATTTTAAATGCATGAACCAGGTCGCGTCAAGTTTAATTTAAAAACTTTAACAGTAGTAAAGGAACTCAGAAACGAGTTAGTAATAACCAGACAAAATGGCAAAGAGATATGCAAGAGGTTAAGGTGGGGGGGGGGGGGGGGGGGGAGAGAGAAAGGGGGTGGGATTGGGAGGGGAGGGGAAAAGAAGAAAGGACGGCGGGAGCGGAGAGGGGGGAAGAGTGGCAAGGGGGGGGGGGGAGCATAGGAACTCTTAGTGATTTCATCTTGCACGGGTGTTGTAGATGATGGGGTTGTGAAGTTTAGCCTACGCCATCTCTGAATGTTTTGCTGAATAACCAGGTTTTCAGTTCTTTTTTAAAGGATTTGCTGTCGATTATTGAGCTTAGGTATTGTGGTAGGGAGTTCCATATGTTTGGTCCTGCGATAGAGAATGCTCTGTTTCTCGTGCACGTGAGCTTAGCCGACGGAAGTGATGGAATGTCCAGGAGTAGTTTGCTGGTAGATCTGGTGTATCGTTGAGGTTTGTGTTGAAGGATCATGTTGTTGAGTGTGGTGTTTTCCGTTTTGTGTAAGGTGTAAAAAGTCAAGGGATAGGAGGCAATGTCCTTTCATGGATTACAAACTGGTTAAAAGACAGGAAACAGAGAGTAGGATTAAATGGTTGGTTTTCTCAGTGGGAAAGGGTAAACAGTGGAGTGCATTAGGGATCTCTTCATTGAAATGGGGCTTACCTGAAGCTCCCCACCCCATACCCAGGAGCTGAAACAAGGCCTTCTTGGTCCCCACATATCTCTTACATGGGGTCTTCAATGCAGAAAATTGCTACAGGCTTTTCTCGCCTATTGACAATTCAGTTTTAATGTGGGTAAATGACTTTTGAAAATTGCTGTTTGGATGACTCTATTACCATTTCATTCATGGATACCCCAAGTCAAATGGAGTAGTCTGGCACATTTAAGTCATAAGAACATAAGATATGCCATAATCACTCAGACCAAGGGTCCATCAAGCCCAGTATCCTGTGTCTAACAATGTCCAACCAAGTCACAAGTACCTCGCTAATACTCAAACATTAAGGATCGAATTTTAAGAAGGTTACGCAAAAGGCCCGGCGATGCGCATAAAGTCCTGGGATGCATGTAAGTCCCGGGGCTTTACTAAATGGGCAGGGAGTAGGCGGTCTGGGGGCAGAGAGGGGGCGGGGTCATAGGACTGAAGTAAGTTTAGAAACAAAAAAAAGAAGAGAAAAAAGGTGGGAAAGGGTGGGGAAGGTAGGGGAATGGAAGGTGGTGTGGTGGGGTAGTGAAGGTCTCTCCAAGGCCGCTCTGATTTTGGAGCCGCCTGGGAGGGAATGGGGGAAGGCAGCATGGCTCGGAGCGGGCTCGGCGCGCGCAAGATGCACAATTGTACACCCCCTTGCGCACGTGCCGACCCCAGATTTTATAACATGCGCACACCTGCGTGACTCCAAGCTCTGCATAGAGCTTATAAACCAGTGCTATAGGCAATTCACTCTGCAACCCTCCATCTTCCAGGATGATTTCACAAAAGTCATGTTTATCTTATCTCACCTTGAAGGGAAAGCCCTGGGAACGCTCAGACTCCCTGTTGAGGGAGCTGGTTCAATTTGTGGCTATCTTCAAATGGACTTTGGATGATCCAGGGTGGCATGTTGTAGCAAGCGCCAGTCTACTCCACCTTTGCCAGGTACAACAAAGTCTTTTTGGCTACTGAGCTCGCTACTGAGCTCACTTGGCAAGAGGATTGCCCTTGAGCCATTTACCTTGATGTTCTCTCCTCACAGTTAAAAGATGAGTTGGCTGCTTGGGAGCTCCCTTCCTCCTTGGAGGACCTTATAGATTTGACGGGCTGAATAGATCACCATCTTTTAGAGCAGGGGTCAGGAACCTTTTTGGCTGAGAGAGCCATAAACGCCACATATTTTAAAATGTAATTCCATGAGAGCCATACAATATGTTTAAAACTAAATATAAGTAAATGTGTGCATTTTATGTAAGATCACACTTTTAAAGTACAATAAGTCTCTGAAAATATTACACCAGGCCTTAAGACACCAATACATCTCCTATTAGGAAAACGGACCAAGTCAGGCTGCTATAGAGTCCTACACAGAAACTACACGCCAGCAGAAAACCTCACCTGAATCACGTGCTGTCCCTCACCTAACATAGAATAAAGAGACCAAAACGCATAACAAGAAGCATACAGAAAAAAATGAATTGGAAACTGCAACAAGCCAGAGTCTCTGTATGCAGTGTAACAAAGGAAAAAAGAAACATCACCCATCCTTATAAAACAAATCAAGAAATATAAAATCATCAGCAGTAAAACTGTACTAACAAAAAGAACATATTTCGAAACAGCTAATGAGTGGAATATCCAATAATTAAAAACACATATAAAACATTTCCAGATACCAACAAAATATTTCAAAATAGCAGACACAAAGACCCAGTAATGAAAAATAATGATACAAACATTTTTTTGCTCTGCATACCTGGGAACGTTTGATATCCAGGTGTCCTGAGATTGTTCTGAATTAGCAGGAGGTGGGGTGGTTTGCTTGAAACTTTCTCCTCTCTCAGTCACATACCAGCGCTCTCTCTCACACTGGCTCTCAATGACACACCTATACACACATGCTCTCAGTACTCACATATACACGTTTTTTCTCACTCACTTATATAGGCTCTTAATTACACATTTACACACATGCTGTCTATCTTTTCACGCTTACACACACACACAGGCTTTCAATCACATAAATACATGCTGTCTTTTTCTCTCACACACAGACTCATTCACATGCTTACAAACATGTCCTCTCTTTCTCTCATTTACACACAGGCTCTCAATCACATACTCACATGCTCCCTCACCTAAATCAGCTCTCAATCACACACAGACACACATGGTCTCTCTCTCTCATTTAAACACAGGCTCTCAATCACATACTCACATGCTCCATCACCTAAACCAGCTCTCAATCACACACAGACACACATGATCTCTCTCTTACTTATACACACAGGCTCTTAATCATACATACACATGATTTCTCTCACACACAAAGGATCTCAATCATACACACATACTCTTTCACACAAACAGGTTTTCAATCACAAACTTACACATACAGGTTCCCAATGGTAAGCTTACATTCATGCTCTCTCTCTCTCTCACAGGCAGGCTCTCAATCACAGACATACTCTCTTTCACATGTACAGGCTCTCAATCATTCACATACATGCAATCTCTCACTCTCTCACACAAACACACACACACACACACGCCCCCCCCCCTCGCGGCCCGGAAGAGGAAGTGGAGAGTATCGGGTGCCTGCGCGGCAAGAAGAGGCCACGCTAGTGCGCTCGGCATCGGCCCGAAGAAAAGAAGACTGCAGCGCGGCTCGCAGGAAAATGAAGAGGTTCAGCCGCGGCCGATGGGACTCCGCCTCCGCGAGGGCTGAAAATGAAGAGGTTAGCGTTGGGAGGAGGCTGCTGCTGCTGCCGCGAGTTCCCGGGGTGGGGGAGAGAGAGAGTGAATGAGCGAGCAAGCATGTGTGTTTGCTCGCTCATTCACTCTCTCTCTCCCCCACCCCGGGAACTCACGGCAGCAGCAGCAGCCTCCTCCCAACGCTAACCTCTTCATTTTCAGCCCTCGCGGAGGCGGAGTCCCATCGGCCGCGGCTGAACATCTTCATTTTCCTGCGAGCCGAGCTGCAGTCTTCTTTTCTTCGGGCCGATGCCGAGCGCACTAGCGTGGCCTCTTCTTGCCGCGCAGGCACCCGATACTCTTCACTTCCTCTTCCGGGCCGCGAGGGGGGGGGGGGGGCGAAGAGAGCACGCCGGTGCCGCTGACTCCAGCTGTCCTGCCGCGTTCTGCCCGGGCTGACAGCATTTTAAGCCCGGGCGGAGGAGGACCGGGGAGCAGCTGGGTCAGCGGGAAAGTGTGGCGACTGTCTGCGAGCCAGATGCAGCCCTCAAAAGAGCCATATCTGGCTCGCGAGCCATGGGTTCCCGACCCCTGTTTTAGAGCGTCACTGGGAGAGTCGGATGCCTAAGAGACCCTTGTGGGTTCGTTCCTGCTCACCACCCTTCACGAACTCCAGTCCACATCCAGTGACACTAGAGTGGTCAAGGTGGAAGAACCCATGTAATTGAGTCGTGGGCGACTGACACTGGAAGAGCATCTCCGGCAAAGACAAACTGGCTTGTGTCTATATTGCGGAGCACCAGGCTATCATGTACAGAATTGTCCCATCCGTCTGGGAAACTCCAGGGCCCAAGTTCAGTAGGGGCCCTGAATTTGGGTGCATCTTCTCCGGCCCACAGCACTTCATAGTTGATTACACTCAGGTACTGTAGGTATTTACCTATCCCCAGAGGGCTTACAATCTAAGTCAAACCCTTGTAGGAACACAAGGCCAGGATGGACAGGAAGAGCAGTTGAGGCCACAGGTCAATCCCACCTAGGGACATAAGGCCTGGATGAACAGGCAGAGCAATCGAGGTCAAACACTTGTAGGAACACAAGGCCCGGACGGACAGGCACAGCAATAGAGGACAGAGGTCAATCCCACCTAGGGACACAAGGCCTGGACAAACAGGCAAAGCAATCGAGGTCAAACACTTGTAAGAACAGAAGGCCTGGACGGACAGGCAAAGCAATCGAGTCAAATACTTGTAGGAATATAAGGCCTGGACAGTTGATGGTCAGGCATAGCGTTTGAGGTCAGGTATATGTGCTGCAGTGCTTATATTAACTGGATCATAGGAGGCAGTTGGAGCTGCTGCAAGGCTTTCAATTGCTTTTATTCATCTTGCCATTCACAGGGAAAATTTGGAAACCCAAGCAAAGGCAGGTTTACTTTCAAAAACACTAGCATTTCCATCAACTCTGGTGCCAGCCTTGAGCGGTGAGGGCTCATGATATCCCCTGTCATTGAAAAGACACGTTCACTGGGCACACTGGTTGGTGGACATGACAGATATCGCTGAGCCACTTTGGCTAGGTGTGGCCAGACAGTGGTCTTGTGTGCCCAGTATGCCAGCGGATCTGTCTGCATGTTCTATATTGGCTCTGAGAGATACCGTGTCACTGACAGCTGTGCTGGTGTCTCCTTTGCTTGGGCGGGCTGAGAGTCACTCATGCCAGCTGCTTTCTCTCTTGCTCGTTGCACAAAAGATGAATCTTTATGGGCAACATGCCTTGGGCATTCTGATGTGGAGCAGGAGGTACTATCTGTCGCTGACATAGTGCTGCTCCTGCTTGGGCTAGCAGCACAACTCTCTGAAGTGCCCGCTGTTTCCACCTCTGCTTGAAGCCTAATCTGTCTCTGCCTACGGCGCTCCTGTTCACGGACTTTTGCTAACAGCAGGTCCTTCACCAATAAGAGACAATCGTACTGTAGGGCGAGTTTCCCTTTCACAGGGGGATCACAGACTGTGGCAAGCATGTATGTGTTCTGTTCTGTTAAAGGCCTTAATCTCTCTTTCACCTGCTGCTGCAAAATGTCCAGACAATGCAGCACCTCAACTGTCATTCCCTCTTCCTGTTTAAAGGCCTCCAAATGTTCATCCAGGAGATTAACTATAGGGATGATGTCAGTCAAAGTGGCACTTCTGGAACTCAGCTCCTCCGTGACATCCTTGAAGGCCTGCAGGATTTTTACCAGCTGACTCATGACTAACCAATCATAATGCCCTAGGGGATTCTGCACACCTATGTCCATTGTACCAGAAAGTTCATGAAGGGGTGTCTGCAGGTCCACTAACCTCTCCAGCATCATAAAAGTGGAATTCCACCGGGTGGCAATGTCTTGAATGAGACGCTTGTGAGGCATCTCCAAATCAGTCTGCTTTTTTTGGAGAACCTGCCCCGCCTTCATATTTCTGTGGAAGTGCGCTGCTATGTTCCTGCACTTTTGTATTAACCTATGCAGGTATTCATTCTCTTTGTCTTTTTGGAATCCAACCCCAGAGCTGACTTCACTACCAGGTGCAGAGTGTGTGCAAAACATTGGATGTTCTTAAAGTGCCCGTCGTTTATTGCCTGAACCATGTTTGCACCATTGTCTGTGACAAAGAACCCTGCCTGAGTTTTCCTGTCTCACTGGTGTAGTTGCCAGCCCTCCAGCATCTGTCTGATGCATGCTAGAATATTGGCTGCAGTATGGGCCTGGTCTGTCAGGTGGGTGTGCAGTAAAGCCCACCTCCACCCTGATACATCTTCTGTAATAGAGCTGCTGGCTGCCCCTGCCTCAGCCATGTCCCACCAGTGTGCTGTCAGAGAGAGGTTAGAGTGTGCAGCATTTATGGCGATCCAGATATCGCAGTTGAAATGCACTCTTCCCTCTGCCTTATCTAGCATCGCTTGCATGCGACTGCGACACTGCTTGTACAGGCTGGGGACGACCTTTCTACTAAATGTGGTTCTGCACGGGGTTTTGTAATTTGGAAGTACGACCTTCAGAAAATGCTTGAAACCCACATTTTCCACGAACTGCAAGGGCTGGTCATCAAGGGCAATCATTTCCCCAATGGTCCTGGTTACAGCTTTTGAGGCTGCCTGCCTCCTACCCCGGGATAGCGTTACCGCACTCCACCCCATTTCCTCCATGGTAGATTGTCGCTTCTGCCACATGTCAGGGGGTTGCTGGCCTGCCACCTGACTACTAGAAGGGGATGAGGGCGTGGGCTGACTCTGCTGCTTTTCTACCACTGCACACTGCTTGGAAGGGGTCCCCCAACTGGTACTGCCACCATCCCCAGATGGCAGTAATCTTGTTGGGTGTTGCTTCTTCATATGATGGTTCATGCCAAAATTGGATAGATGTCCCATTTGCTTGCCTCTGCATAATGTGGGTCTTCCATCACTTTAAAGTGTCTTTCGTGATCCTCCCTTCTCTAAAGCCTTGGGGATGGAAGCTGCC
This sequence comes from Rhinatrema bivittatum, assembly GCF_901001135.1. Lineage (NCBI taxonomy): Eukaryota > Metazoa > Chordata > Amphibia > Gymnophiona > Rhinatrematidae > Rhinatrema > Rhinatrema bivittatum. Next base: position 574,543,628 of record NC_042617.1, read on the forward strand.
ACTGGAGCTGAGGTAGTGGGTGCACCCTTAGAAGCAATGCCATGGGGGGGCCTCAGTCACCATCTGTGCCTGTGCTGACTACTCTTCCTCCTCATCATCATCACTTTCATCTCTCCCCTGCTGCACTGAAGTGGAGGCTAAGACAGGACTAACTGATCCTACCGAAGATTCTTCACCTATAACTTCTTCCATTTCTGACGAGAATCCCACACAAGAAGATTCTTCATCTGAATCAGAAGCAAACAGTGACTGTGCTGCCTTGTCAACGCTAAGTGTTAGTCGAGACTTCTGTCCCCCTGCTGCTTTTGGGTGTCTACATTTTGTCTGGCATGACTCTGCCTCCCTTTCCCTCACCTCCAAAACTACAGGGCCAGAAACATGTGGTGGCGATGGCGATGCATCATGGTCAGATTTCATTTTTTTGGGGATGGAACTGCCAGCCCCTACAAAGAGTTTAGATTGTGACATGTGCCTTTTTAACTGTACTGGTGGTGTTGCACTAGTGTCTTTTGAGGTGCCTTCTCTGCCAGTCCCAATCACTCGACTACATCTATCTTTGTCTGACATTATGGATTTAATGTCACTGAGTAGTGCCTACCACTGCCCACTGTCACGGTGCCTGGTTGTACACTAATGTGTGTGGTGTGCACACAGAAGCTGTTTGCTTTTAAGCACAAAAGAGGCAGACTCCCTGGGCACTTGACTGCACAGACCCACCCAATAGTTAGGTTCAGTCTGTTAAAAATACCCACTGACCACTGTCACGGTGCCTGTCTATGCACTAATGTATTTGGTGTGCACACAGAAGCTGCTTGCTTGTAAGCACAAAAGAGGCAGACTCCCTGGGCACTTGACTGTACAGACCCACCCAATAGTTAGTTTCAGTCTGTTAAAAATACCCACTGCCCACTGTCACGGTGCCTGGCTGTGCACTAATGTGTGTGGTGTTCACACAGAAGCTGCTTGCTTGTAAGCACAAAAGAGGCAGACTCCCTGGGCACTAGAGATGTGAATCGTGTCCTCGATCATCTTAACGATCGATTTCGGCTGGGAGGGGGAGGGAATCGTATTGTTGCCGTTTGGGGGGGTAAAATATCGTGATATATCGTTAAAATCGTTAAAACCCGCTAAAACCCACCCCCGACCCTTTAAATTAAATCCCCCACCCTCCCGAACCCCCCCCAAATGACTTAAATTACCTGGTGGTCCAGCGGCGGTCCGGAACGGCAGCGGTCCGGAACGGGCTCCTGCTACTGAATCTTGTTGTCTTCGGCCGGCGCCATTTTCCAAAATGGCGCCGAAAAATGGCGGCGGCCATAGACCAACAGGATTCGACGGCAGGAGGTCCTTCCGGACCCCTGCTGGACTTTTGGCAAGTCTTGTGGGGGTCAGGAGGCCCCCCCAAGCTGGCCAAAAGTTCCTGGAGGTCCAGCGGGGGTCAGGGAGCGATTTCCCGCCGCGAATCGTTTTCCGTACGGAAAATGGCGCCGGCAGGAGATCGACTGCAGGAGGTCGTTCAGCGAGGGTTCCGGCGCCATTTTGGAAAATGGCACCGGCCGAAGACAACAAGATTCAGTAGCAGGAGCCCGTTCCGGACCGCTGCCGTTCCGGACCCCCAGGTAATTTAAGTCATTTGGGGGGGGGGGGGTTCAGGAGGGTGGGGGATTGAAGGAGGTAGGATTTGGCAAGGAAATGTTTAAGTTATTTGGGGGGGGTTCGGGAGGGTGGGGGATTTAATTTAAAGGGTCGGGGGTGGGTTTTAGCGGGTTTTAGTGTGCCGGCTCACGATTCTAATGATTTATAACGATAAATCGTTAGAATCTCTATTGTATTGTGTTCCATAACGGTTTAAGACGATATTAAAATTATCGGACGATAATTTTAATCGTCCTAAAACGATTCACATCCCTACTGGGCACTTGACTGCACAGACCCACCCAATAGTTAGGTTCAGTCTGTTAAAAATACCCACTGCCCTCTGTCACGGTGCCTGGCTGTTCACTAATGTGTGTGGTGTGCACACAGATGCTGCTTGCTTGTAAGCACAAAAGAGGCAGACTCCCTGGGCACTTGACTGCACAGACCCATCCAATAGTTAGGTTCAGTCTGTTAAACTAAACACTACCCACTGAAACCCAGTGAGAGACTAAGTGACTTGAATTAAAAAAAATCAGTTTAAAAAAGCTGGAATTTTTGTCACTCCAGAAAAATGGATGAAATTGAAAATAATATATCTCTCCAAGCCAGCCACAACACCCTAATGGTGAGTGGTAGCTGCTTCTCTCCCTGGCACAGCTTCTCTTCTCAGTCAGATCACCTAAATAAACAGCTTGAAAGAAACAGGACTAGCTGGCCCTGGCACTGCAGCAAAATAAAGAATAATTAGCTTTTTCTTTCCTTAACTAGCCTATCTCTCAGTGCAGCCTCCTCTTACACCAAGCCCACCTCCCCACAGCATCGCTGGAAATAAAATGTGTGGCTGTCTTTGTGCTGATCTTTATATAGTGCTGGCTCATCAGTAAAATTGACAGAGAGCACTGAATGACAGCGCAATTGGCTGCATTCAGTGCATTTCACAAAATTTCAGCACGGATACACTGCATTCCGGTATCCATGCCGACCTGTCTGACCCTTTCCTGTGAGTCACTGTGACTCACAGGAAAGGGTCGGACAGGTCTGACCCTTTCCTGTCTGACCCTTTCCTGTGACTCACAGGAAAGGGTCGGATAGGTCGGCATGGATACCTTAATGTAGGACATGGGCGCTGCCATTTTGTGAAAATCATAAGCTAGCTAGTAGCTAATGGGGGCGAAGAAAAGCACGCGCTGTGGGGCAAACCGAATTAAACAGATAATACGGTACATTCATGGGGAGTCGTGATGCGTTTCGCCTCACAACATATATACGGGCGGATTTTAAAAGCCCTGCTTGCGTAAATCCACCCGGATTTACACAAGCAGGGCCTTGCGCGCCGGCGCGCATATTTTCCATAGGCCGCCGGCGCGCGCACACCCCTGGGATGTGTGTAGGTCCCGGGGTTTTTGGAAGGGGGCGTGTCGGGGGCGGGGCCAAACGATGCGGCGTTTTGGGGGCGGGGCACGGTGTTTCGGGGGTGGGACCGGGGGCGTGGCGCCGACCCGGGGCGTTCCGGGGGCGTGGCGGCGCCCTCTGGAACCGCCCCCGGGTTGGGTCTCGGTGCGCCAGCAGCCCGCTGGCGCGCGTGGATTTACATCTCCCTCCGGGAGGCATAAATCCGTGGATAAAGGTAAACGGGGGGTTTAGATAGGGCCGGGGGGTGGGTTAGGTAGGGGAAGGGAGGGGAAGGTGAGGGGAGGGCGAAAGAAAGTTCCCTCCGAGGCCGCTCCGATTTCGGAGCGGCCTCGGAGGGAATGGAGACAGGCTGCGCGGCTCGGCGCGCACCGGCTGCCCAAAATCGGCAGCCTTGCGTGCTGGATTTTATAAGATACGGCTACGCGCGTATCTTATAAAATCCAGCGTACTTTTGTTTGTGCCTGCTGCGCAAACAAAAGTACGCGAACGCGCTTTTTAAAAAAATCTATCCTATATAACGTATATGGCAAGATACGTTGCGGATCGCCAATACAACAAAAACGAATGCACACCCCTACTCTCTGTTTCCTGTCTTTTAACCAGTTTGAAATCCATGAAAGGACCTCACCTCCTATTCCATGGTATTTTAGTTTTCTTAGAAGCCTCTCATGCGGGACTTTGTCTAACACTTTCTAAAAATCCAAATACACTACATCTACTGGTTCACCTTTATCATGTGGATAAAGGTATGTATACCCCATTTCATGACAATCTCAGGGAGACAGATATGTAGAGTAGGGGATTTTTAAAATCCTTATTCGTTTTAATTACTGGGTCTTGTCTCACAAATCTGCTTCATTACTTTTTTGAAGGTTTATTAACTCCTTGCCTCACAAATGTGCTTCATTATTTTTTTGAAGGTTTATTAACTCCTTCAAAAAAATAATGAAGCAGATTTGTGATGCAAGACTTCCCTTGTGTAAATCCACACTGAGGGGCGGATTTTAAGAGCCCTGCTCCCCGGTGCGCCTATGTTCAATAGGCCTACCGGCGCGCGCAGAACCCCGGGACTCGCGTAAGTCCTGGGGTTTTCCGAGGGGGCGTGTCGGGGCGTGTCGGGGGCGGGGCCGAGCGGCGCGCTGTTTTCGGGGCGGGACGCGGCGTTTCGGGGGCGGGCCCGGGGGCGTGGTTTCGGCCCGGGGCGGTCCGGGGGCGTGGCATTTAATTTATTTGTATACCGTTCAACCGTTTATTCTTTCCTATCTCTTCCTTCTTATCCAAGTTCTGCTACCCTTGTTATTTGTAACTGCTCCTTCGATCACCACAGTTCTAGTTGTTGTATTTAATGCACTCCCGTTCCATGTAAACCAGCAAGATATGTGCTCATGATTGCCGGTATATAAAAACCTTAAATAAATAAATAAATAAAATAAAATAAACTTCTCCCTCTGGGAGGCGTAAATCCCCCAACAAAGGTAGGGGGGGGTTTAGACAGGGCCGGGGGGGTGGGTTAGGTAGAGGAAGGGAGGGGAAGGTGAGGGGAGGGCGTTAGTGAATTCCCTCCAAGGCCGCTCCGATTTCGGAGCGGCCTCGGAGGGAATGGAGGTAGGCTGCGCGGCTCGGCGCACGCCGGCTACACGGAATTGGTAGCCTTGCGCGCGCCGATCCAGGATTTTAGCGGATACTCGCGGCTACGTGCTTATCTACTAAAATCCCGCGTACTTTTGTTTGTGCCTGGAGCGCCAACAAAAGTACGCCAACGCGCCGTTTTTGAAAATCTACCCCTGACTGCAGAGGCATACCTAGAGTATTTGGCACCTGGGGCAGATATTTCTTTGGTACACACACACACTCCCCCTCAAATATATAATTTTAAAATTTCCTAAACTTTGATAAAATATTTCAAAACAGCAGACACATCAAAGAACACCCAATAATTAAAACTAATAAGGAATTTAAAAATCTCCCGCTCTATTGTTTTGAGGAATAGTGATTTTCTGCTTTTCCATTGTTGCATTGCATACAGAATCTGGCTTGTGGTTTCCAGTTCAATTTTTGTACGCATGTGTGCATGTGAGAGAGAGAGAGAGAGAGGTAGAGGAAGCGTGTGTTAGTGTGTGAGAGAGTCACAGAGGAAGCATGTGTGTATGAGAGAAAGATGGAAGAAGCATGTCTGTGTGTGAGAGAGACATAGGAAGTGTCTCTGTGAGATGTATAGAGAAAATATGTGTGTGTGTCTCTCACACACACACGTTCCCTCTGTCTCTCACCAAGCACGTATATGTGTGTATGAGAGAGGGAGCATATTGTGTGTGTGTGTGTGTGTGTTTGTGTGTACATATACATGCATGTCCCCAGTATACAACAATATTAGGATTGTATCTGTCTCTTACACACACCATCTGTGTCTCTCTCACACAAACATGCTTCCTCCATCTCTCTCACACACACAAGCTTCCTCTGTGTCTTTTCACATGCTAACACACACACACATGCACACGCTTCATCTATCTCTTTCTCTCACACATACATACCTATAGACAAAAACTGAACTGGAAACCACAATCTAGATTCTGTATGCAGTGCAACAATGAAAAAGCAGAAAATCACTATTCCCAAATTTTTTATAATTTCGTAAACATTGATAAAATATTTCAAACAGCAGACATCAAATAACACCCAGTAATTAAAACGAATAAGGATTTTAAAAATCCCCCACTCTAGATATCTGTCTCCCTGAGATTGTCATGAACTGGGTATACACAAACACAAAGACACAAACAAAATATGTTCCCTCTGTCTCTTACACACATACCCACTAGGGGTGTGAATCGTGTGATTGATCGTCTTAACGATCGATTTTGGCTGGGGGGGGGAGGGAAATCTGATCATCATGTTTTTGTTTTTTTTTAAATCGTTAAAAATCGTAAATCAGGGGAGGGCGGGAAAACCGGCACACCAAAAAAAACCTAAAACCCACCCCGAACCTTTAAAACAAATCCCCCACCCTCCCGAACCCCCCCCCCAAAATGTTTTAAATTACCTAGGGTCAAGTGGGGGGGTCCCAACGCGATCTCCAGCTCTCTGGCCATGGCTGCATTGAGAAATGGCGCCGGTGGCCCTTTGCCCTTATCATTTGACAGGGCAAAGGTAGCGCCGGCGCCATTTTGAAGATTGGCAATACGGCCCGCGTGCAGGAGGTCGCTCCTGGACCCCCGCTGGACTTTTGGCAAGTCTTGTGGGGGTCAGGAGGCCCCCCCCAAGCTGGCCAAAAGTCCCTGGGGGTCCAGCGGGGGTCCGGGGGCGATCTCCTGCACGCGTGACGTCGGGAGCCAGGAACCAAAATGGCGCCGGCGCTTCCTTTGCCCTGTCACATGATAAGGGCAAAGGGCCACCGGCGCAATTTCTCAACGCAGCCGTGGCCAGAGAGCTGGAGATCGCGTTGGGACCCCCCCACTGGACTTTCGTTGGAACACTGTTTGAGCATGGCAACCATTTTTCTGATTTCATGTCATTGTATTTTAAGGGCCAAGAAGTCAAGCTTCCCACCATTGTTTGAGAATGGATCACCCCTATTAATCCCCTTTAATGTAATGATATGGAAGAGAATTGCAGATTAAAAAAAAATGCATCCTTTCACTCTTTGCAATTAGGGGACAACCATGGCACATACAGTGAGATGGATATGTTCCTACAATCCTTATTTTAACAATGGAAAAGAACGAGAAGCAGAACTCTAAAGCAAGCACTTTATATTCCAGGCTTGCATGTGTATCCAGAGTAAAGCATAAGATAGTTTGCTGTTAATATTTTGGACAGATATCCTAACTAGATCTGAAAAGTTGAACCCAGAAGGGAGTATGATAACTGAAACATTTAATTTTGTTCTGCAAAAAGCCTGTCAAGTGGAATGAAACGCATTAGGCATCTGAGAGTTTGGCCAGATAGCCATGCATTTCTTTCATGGATAATGGATGAAGCCTAATAATAAATAAGAAAGATGTAGGGCCTAATTTACTAAGCTTTTCCCATAAACACAGGATGAGAAAAAAGCCTTAGTACATCAGGTCCATAGGATGATAACATTCGCTTGAAGATCAATTTTCAAAGTCATATATGTGGATAAATAGGGTAAATAGCGATTGTCTGAAAATGTCCTTTCCTAAAGGTTTGCATGGAGTTCTACAACTCATGTATTTTAAATTGCATTTGGGTGGGGCGGCATACTTTCCCCAGGATGTATTTTGAGAAGGACTGGAAAATAACACATGCAGTTTGCATTTTTAAATCTACCTCCATTATTTTCCATACTATTTCTACCTCACACAGACATTAGGTGGAAATATCTGCTGGTATGTTGTACCCCTGGCAATTTTCAAAGGGGAAGTAGGATTGCACTTTCCCTTTGAAATTTGGTGCAAAGCACGCAGGTAAAAATAACCTGCATATTTTGCACCAAGCAAGACAGCTTGAAAATTGCACCTTAAATGTATAATAGAATGATAACATAGTTTTACTTCAGTGTTTACATTACAAGACAAATAATACACGCTGAAGAAAATTGATTATTAATTTGCATGCTTATTAAATATGTAATCCAATTGACAGATATGAAATATTCAGATCCTGGTGTCTATCTATTGCACAGTAGGCTTCTTGACATTTTGAAGAAAATTAATTTGGTTATATGTTCTTTGCTAGGATTTACTAATCTATAAACTGCTCCCATTGCTTATTGTCCATAGACATGGTGAACTCTGAGTTGCAGAGTTGTGGTACAAGTTTAATAGAAAAAAATGTATGCATTTTCCCTTTTTGTCATTTGCTAGAAAGATGCAGGCTGTCTTATATAGCTAAACATTATCATTTTCAGAGACGTGCAAATTAATATGACAATTTGGGGTGATTAATTATGTCCACCTCTAGGAAAACATCTTCCATAAAAGAAAACCTAACACAATTTGCCAACATTGTAGCCGGTCAACTCAAGGAATTTTTACTAGTTTTTTCAAGACTATTGTGAAAATTATTGTTTCATGTTTATTCAACCAAAATTTCACCATTGGAAAAGAAACATACTATGTTTCCTACATTTGTTGTCTCTTTCTGGAGTTTTTCAAATTGCCTTCCAATATTCAAAGCAGATGCTTAGCATGTTGGTCTGTTTTTTTCTGTATTATCTGTACTGCTAGAATCTGGCGTACACTGCCAATGAAATTTTATTTGTGTTGTTGCTATAGCAATGCATAGCATATTTATAATTATATTGTATCGCAATGCAAAAAGGTCATATGTTTGTCTTTCCCAGGAATCCATGCATACAATCTCTGGATTGATTATGTGTATGTTGGGTTTGTTTGTGGCATATTGTGGACTCTTGGTTGAAGTGGCGATGACTCCTCCCAGAAAGGGATAGTGCTGTAGGCCAGCTCAGACAGTCTCTATAGATGATGATCTCACCCGGATGTAACAAGGTTGGTAGTGTTCTGCAGCACGGGATAAGCCGAACCTGATGGGTGGAATAAGGAGAGCTGGAGCTTAGTGATACTCACAGAATGGCAGTGCTGGTAACTTCCTTGGTAGAAGAATGGAGAGAGGGACCTGAGGTCCGAGGTGCAGGATTGCCTGAGCAGGCTCGGCCCTCGAGGATCGAGTACCTAGGAGTGCCGAAGGATCCTGGAAGGAAAGTAGATAGGACCCCCAAGGAGTGGGTGATCTAGGTTAGGTGTTGAACCCCAAAGGGCAGATAGAAGCGAGAGGCCCCTGAGGAGCGGGTACCCAGAGCTTCCGTAGGAGCGAGTTACCCCAGAGGGTAGGAGGAATACAAGCGAGCAGCTTAGAAGCGGTCAAAGTAGCAAAACCAAAGTCCTTGCTAACTCATTGGGCTATAGCGGAGCGGAGGTTTAAATACCCGGAGGTACTGATGTCATGCAGTGGGGACACCCCCGAGGTTCCTGCCATGATGTATTCAAAAGCATAGGCGGCGTGCGCACGCATGCCTAGGAGGCCTTAGGAAGAAGCATGGTGGATGGGGACGCCTATGCTGTGTCAGAGACGCTGAGGGTTTCGGCAATCAGCACCAGAGGCAGCCATCCTTCCCATGGAGGAAGAAAAGGGTAGAAGAGAGGTGAGGCAAAGTGGTCTCAGCTGTCTCGAACTGACGGATGCAACAGTACCCCCCCTTCAAAGGGCCCCCTCCAGGACCTCTTCCTGGCGGTCTGGGTTAAGAACATAAAAACCATGCCATACTGGGTCAGAACAAGGGTCCATCAAGCCCAGCATCCTGTTTCCAACACTGGCCAATCCAGGCCATAAGAACCTGGCAAGTACCCAAAAATTAAGTCTATCCCATGTTACCATTGCTAGTAATGGTGGTTATTATATAAGTCAACTTAATTAATAGCGGGTAATGGACTTCTCGTCCAAGAACTTATCCAATCCTTTTTTAAACACAGCTATACTAACTGCACTAACCACATCCTCTGGCAACAAATCCAGAGTTTAATTGTGCGTTGAGTGAAAATGAACTTTCTCCGATTAGTTTTAAATGCCACATGCTAACTTCATGGAGTGCCCCCTAGTCTTTCTATTATCTAAAAGAGTAAAAAAACGATTCACATCTACCCATTCTAGACTTCTCATGATTTTAAACACCTCTATCATTCCCCCCTCAGCCGTCTCTTCTCCAAGCTGAAAAGTCCTAACCTCTTTAGTCTTTCCTCATAGGGGAGCTGTTCCATTCCCTTTATCATTTTGGTAGCCCTTCTCTGTACCTTCTCCATTGCAATTATATCTTTTTTGAGATGCGGCGACCAGAATTGTACACAGTATTCAAGGTGCGGTCTCACCATGGAGCGATACAGAGGCATTATGACATTTTCCGTTTTATTCACCATTCCCTTTCTAATAATTCCCAACATTCTTTGCTTTTTTGACTTCCACAGCACACTGAAACGACAATTTCAATGTGTTATCCACTATGACGCCTAGATCTCTTTCTTGGGTAGTAGCACCTATTATGGAACCTAACATTGTGTAACTATAGCATGAGTTATTTTTCCCTATATGCATCACCTTGCATTTGTCCACATTAAATTTCATCTGCCATTTAGATGCCCGGTTTTCCAGCCTCACAAGGGTTTTCAAGGATGTACGAGATGAAATTGACATACAATGTCTTTATCCATAATGTTGGCCAGAAGTTCCCATGAGTTTTCTTCTGGTCCATAGCCCTCCCAGGAGATGAGTTAGTCCCACGTCTTGTGTCTCTCATGGACATCCAAGATGTCATTTACAGCATATTAGGGATGTGAATCGTTTTTTGACGATTTAAAATATCGTCCGATATATTTTAAATCGTCAAAAATCGTTAGGGCCATGATACAATAACAATTCCCCCCGATTTATCATCAAAAAATCGTAAATCGGGGAAGGGGGAGGGGAAGGGGGAGGGCACGAAAACCGGCACACTAAAAACACCCTAAAACCCACCCCGACCCTTTAAATTAAATCCCCCACCCGCGGGGGGTCCGGGAGCGATCTCCTGCCGCGAATCGTTTTCCATACGGAAAAACCAAAGGTAGCGCCGCACCATTTCTACAAGCACCGGAGGTCCGAGAGTGGAAGATCACAGCAGGACCCTTCTCTTGCCGCGAATCGTTTTTCTGTACGGAAAAATGATTCGCCGGCCATATGCGTATGCCGGCGCCATTTTCCATACGGAAAAATGATTCGCGGCAAGAGATCGCTCCCGGACCCCAGCTGGACACCCAGGGACTTTGGCTAGCTTGGGGGGGCCTCCTGACCCCCACAAGACTTGCCAAAAGTGCAGCGGGGGTCCGGAACGACCTCCTGCAGTCGAATCGTGTTGGTCTATGGCCGGCGCCATTTTGCGCCGCCATTTTGCAAAATGGCGGCGCAAAAATGGCGCCGGACTGAAGACAACATGATTTGATTTCAGGAGGCCGTTCCGGACCCCCGCTGGACCCCCAGGTAATTTAAGGCATTTTGGGGGGGTTCGGGAGGGTGGGGGATTTAATTTAAAGGGTCGGGGGTGGGTTTTATGGTGTTTAATGTGCCAGCTCACGATTTTAACAATTTTCACGATACTTTTAAACACCCAAACGGCAAACAATACGATTCCCTCCCCCTCCCAGCCGAAATCGATCGTTAAGACGATCAAGGACACGATTCACATCTCTACAGCACTATTCAATGTTGTCCTCCGTGTCCATATTTGTGGGTTCTGGGGTCTTCTTGGAGAACTCTGAGAGCATCAATGGTTTTAACAGAGAGACATGAAAAGCGTTGTGTATTCTCATAGATGGAAGTATTTTTTTAGACTGTATATCAGATTTCCCAAGTACTGAAGGATAGCAAAAGGTCCTACATAGCGAGGCGCAAAGCATGCTGAAGGAAGTTTAAGACGGAGGAACTTGGTACTCAGCCAGACTTTGTCTCCAGGCTGAAACTGAAGTGCTTCTCAATGGTGAGAATCATAGATCTTTTTTGCCTTCTGTCCTGCTTTGAAGAGCAGGGCCTTCATTTGCTTCCAAAGCTGAGATAGCTCTGCTGATGTAGCCTGTGCAGCAGGAGAAGCCACTGATAAAGGAATTGGCAGAGGAGGAAGCGGTTGTCGTCCAAAGATGAGTTGGAAAGGAGAAGACCTTGTGGATGTAGCAGGATGTGAATTGATAGCAAATTCTGCCCAAGGCAGCAGTTCTACCCAATCACTTTGTCTTGAGTTAATGTAGGACCGTAGAAACTGTTTAAGTGTTCTGTTCATTCTTTCAGTCTGACCATTAGACTGAAGGGTGGTAATCAGAGGTCAAGTCCAAGGAGATATCAAATTTCTGACATAAGGCTCTCCAGAATTTGGCAGTGATTGTACTCCTCTGTCGGACAGAATATGCTTATGCATTCAGAAGGTGGAAGATATGATTGATGAAAAGTTCGCTAACTCCATAGCAGAAAGTAATCCTGGTAAAGCTACGAAATGTACCATCTTGGAGAAGCGATCAACGGTGACCCAAAAGGTATTGTTCCCATTGGAGAGTGGTAAGTCTACCACAAATTGGTTGCTATATGTGTCCAGGGTTCATCCAGCACTGGCAGGGGTTGTAGCAGACCCCACGGAACATCCGGCAGGAACCCACATAAGCTTGTACATCCTTTTTCATGTTTACCACCAATAATACCACTGTAACATAGCCAAAGTGCGACTCTGTCCTGGATGGCCGGCTAGGCGGGAATCGTGTGCCCCATTTCAACAGTTTCTTCCTTTGATATCTAGCCACAAGCGTCTTCCCGGCGAGTACGACATGAGTAGCTGCAAGAATCACTCTCCCGGGGTCAATGATATGACGGGGTTCATCAGGCACATCCTGAGGTGAGAAAGAATCGTGACAGGACATCAGCCCGAGTGTTCTTCTCTCCTGGATGGTATTTCAGAGGAAATCAAATCTGTTAAAGAAGAGTGACCATCTTGCTTGACGGTGATTGAGTCATTGAGTGTGTCCTAAGATACTCCAAGTTCTTGTGATTGGTGTACACTACTATCTGGTGTTGTGCGCCTTCCATCCAAAGACGCCATTCCTCAAAGGGCCAGCTTGATTGCGATTAACTCTTTGTCTCCAATTCTGTAATTTCTTTTGGCAGGCAAGAATCGCCTTGAGAAGAAGGAGCAGGGATGGAGTACATTGGATTCGCTGTACTGGCTCAAAACTGCTTCAATGCTGACATCCGATCCATCGACCTCAACGATGAATGGGCGATACGGGTCTGGATGACGGAGGTAAGGCTTCTTTTGAAAAGCATCTTTGAGAGTCAAAAAAGCTGATATGGCTTCAGGTGAACCAGTTGGCGCGATTGGTTCCCTTTCTGGTCTATAGCAGTGAGAGGAACTGTCAATGATGAGTAGTTCTTAATAAAGGAACAGTAGTAGTTTCGTCAAGCCCAAGAAGCGGCGCAGTGCCTTCAAGCCTGTAGGTTCGGGCTAATCCCAGATACTTTCTAATTTCTTAGGGTCTATCTGAAATCCATTTTTAGAACAATGTAGCCCAGGAAAGGTACAGACTCCTTGTGGAACTCGCACTTCTCTAGTTTTTCCATATAAGTGGTATCCCCACAGGCATCTTAGAACCTTCTTCACGTCCTCTTGATGTGTTTGTAGATCTTGTGAGAAGACCAGAATATCATCAAGATATACTACGACACATTGATATAGTAAGTCCCGTAAGATGTCGTTCATCATATTTTGAAAGACTGGCAAGGCGCGTTACTTAATCCGTCTCTTTCACGAATGCACACCAAATTGTAAGCTCCTTCGAGATCCAGTTTAGAAAAAATCTTGGCTCCCTGGAGTCTTCAAATAGTTCAGAAATCAAGGGCAGGGGATACCGGTCCTTGATGGTAATTTCATTCAGACCCTGTCGCCGATGCAGGGATGTAAGGTGCCATCCTTTATCCTTACAAAAAGAATCTGGCTCCAGCTACAGATTTGGAGGGTCTGATGAATCCTTTTTGAAGGTTCTCTTGTATATAGGTGGACATGGCCTTAGTCTCAGTTGCAGAAAGAGTGTAAACTCTTCCCTTAGGAGGCTCCGCATTAGGTTTCAGGTTTATAAACGCAGTCAAAAACTCTGTGCGGAGGGAGTATATCTGCTGCTTGTTTAGAGAAGACATCCTGGAAGGAAGCGTATTGTGGATTAAGCCAGGTAATGATGGTGTAGTGGGCATGCACATCAGCGTGAGACCTCCGCAAGACACCAGCCACAACAGCCAGGTCCCCACCGGGACAACTCCAGCATGGCCCAATTAAACTGTGGCATATGATCTTGTAGTCAAGGCAGTCCAAGTACCACCGGGGGCATGGCCTTTTCCATTACGAGGAAGGAAATGGATTCAGAGTGTAAAGCTTCCGAGGCACAGGCCAATGGACTGGCTAATCAATGAAACTTCTCCAGGAAGTGGTTTCCCATGGATTGAAGACAATAGAAAGGGCTTAGCTATTGTGTGGTAGGAATCCGTAGATTTTCTACTAAGCATTTTAAGATGAAATTTCCTCTAGCTCCGGAGTCTATGACAGCAAGGGTCTGAAATTCAAGGTTTCCGCAGAGTAGTGAGACTGGTAAGATAATGGAGGAGTTGGGAGAGGTGAGGCCTAGGAGAAGTCCTCCTGCAGATCCTAGGCCCGTCAGTTTCCCAGATAGATAGAACAGGTTTGGACGGCGTGGCCAGATTGGGCCACAGTACATGCATAACCTCATGCGTTTGCAAAATCGACTTTCTTAGAAGTTAAATGACTTCGGCTTATTTGCATAGGCTTGTCTTCTTCTAAGGGAGCAGATGGTAGGCTTGAGACAATTGGCACAGGTTTTAGGATGGTTAGATCCCGAGGTAGACTTTTGAGGACTCCTACACTCTTGAGTTCGATCTCGAATACAGCAGTCAATTCTCCCAGCCAGTTCCATAAGAGACTCAAGGGTATCAAGCAGATCACGAGCCACCAGTTCGTCCTTCAAGCAAGAGTTGAGGCCCTACATGAAGATGGCACGTAGACATCCAGTGTCCCAGTGTAGTTTGGATGCTAAAGTCTCGAATTCGATTTCATATTCTGTAAGTGGCTTATTACCTTGCTGGAGGTTAAGCAGAGCAGATCATCGAAGTGAGCTGGGTCATCGAAGACAGACTTAAAAAGTTTCAGAAATCCTGATAGGTCATTCAGGATAGGATCTTCACGTTCCTGTAACGGTGAAGCCCAAGTCAAGGGCTCTTCCTTCAAGCAGAGATAGAATATAGGTGGTCTTGGAAGCTTCTGTGGGAAAGAGAGTAGGCTGCAAAGAAAAAATGCATACTGCATTGGTTGACAAACCCGTGCTTCGCCCACGAAGTGGGTAGGCATGGATAATGGTACGGTGGTCTTGACAGTCACCACCGGAGACAGTAATTCTTTCACTGGAGTTGCTGAAGTATTCGGTTGTGCTTGCAGCAAATTAAAAGTGGAAGTCAAGCTTTCCAGAAACCTTTGTTGCTCGTTGATCTGCTGAGCTAGGCCAGGATGGCCTGCAAGACCAGGAGCTGAGCCAAGTCCATGGAGTTAGCAATCTGTTCGGTTTGAGGCATATTGTTGGACTCTTGGTCGAAGCAGCGATGGGAAACCACAGCGATAGGCTAGATTCTAGTAAGCAGACACTGAGGGAAGAAAGCTTTATTGTACTGCTGATGTAAGTGAATCTTGCTTCAAGAAAGAGATAGTACTGTAGACCGGCGATATCACAGTAAGCTCAAAAGTGTTTTCTATTGATAATGGTCTCACCCGGATGTAGCAAGGTTGGTAGTGTTCCGCAGCAGGATAAGCCGAACCTGAAGGGGTGAAATAAGGAGAGCTGGAGCATAGTGATACTCACAGAGGGCAGTGCTGGTAACTTCGTTGGTAGAAGAATGGGAGAGAGGGACCCAAGGTCCGAGGTGCAGGATTCCTGAGCAGGCTAGGCACTCGAGGTGCGAATACCTAGGAATGCCGAAGGATCCTGGAAGGAAAATAGATAGGACCCCCCGAAAGAGCGTGTATCCTAGGTTAGGTGTTGAACCCTGAAAGGCAGATAGAAGCAAGAGGCCCCCGAGGACTGGGTACCCAAAGTTTCCATAGGAGCAATTTACCCCCGGAGGGTAGAGAGGAATCCAAGCGAGCAGTTAGAAGTGGTCAGAGTAGCAAAACTGACGTCCTTGCTAACTCGTTGGGCTAGTGGAGCAGAGATTTTAAATTCCCGGAGGTACTGACATCATGTGGTGGGGACGCCCCCGAGGTTCCCACCATGACTATTCAAAAGTGTAGGTGGCATGAGCACGCACGTGCCTAGGAGGCCTCAGGAAGAAGCATGGCGGACGACCATGCTTTGTCGGAGACGCCGAGGGTTTCGGCAATCAGCACCGGAGGCAGCCATCCTTCCCAGGGGAGGAAGAAAAGGGTAGAAGAGAGGTGAGGAAGAGCGGTCCCAGCTGTCTGCAACTGACGGATGCAACAGTGGTAGCAAAACAGTGAACAATATGAGAAGTAGGAGATTGAGAATAGAGTCAGAGATAGTTGAAGCATTGCAATCATTTGTAAAAATGTTTTTGTCCTGATGAAGACTGGGCTAAGCAGGCTTAGATATGTTAGGAAAAGGCTACAGAGGATGTCATTTCTGGAGGAACATAATCAATAGTTTTTGACAATTGAAGAGATGAAGTATACTTGTGATTGAAAATATTTGATATACAGCATTGTTATTAAAGTTTATATCAGGAGATGGAGTCATGAATGGGAATTAATTATAAAATGGATGAGTCCTGAAGAAAGTCACAGTAGTTGGGCCCGGGATCAGCCTTGTGCCTGCCGCCACGCTGCCCCTGCGGCCTCTCTAGGACCCCCTGCACACCAGTTGGCCACGAGAGACCGCCCCACCCGCCGACGTCATCATCGAGGGACCTGACGCCATCCATAAGAGCCTGATTTTCTGCATAAAAGTAGGCGCCGCTCTCAGTGCCGTCCCTTTTGCCACGCTGCTGCATCCCGTTGCCGCACCCGTGCTCCTCGGCACAGACCCATCGGGGTCAGGGTGCTTTGGGCCCGGGATCAGCCTTTGTGCCTGCTACCATGCTGCCCTGCGGCCTCTCCAGGACCCCCTGCACACCAGTCGGCCGCGAGAGACCGCCCACCTGCCGACCTCATCATCGAGGGACCCGACGCCATCCGTAAGAGCCTGATTTCCTGCATAAAAGCAGGTGCTGTTCGCCAGCGTCGCGCGCCGGGCGTCACGCGCCCGAAGGAGCGCGACCTAAGGGGCCTGCCCCTTAGTGTGCCCCTTCGTGGTGCCCCTACCTTTGCCTGGAACCACCGCCGTAAACCTCTTCTAATACCTCACTGACCTCAACTGGCCAGCTATCAACTACCTTTTGACTCTAACTTTTTCAGGCTGTTTTGCCTTCGGCTCATGCCCTAGCCTCAGCTTCGCGCGTCCAGCCCTGTCACACTGGGAGCCCGGGTTCATCCTTCAGGTCTGCCCAGCCTTGCCTATGTACTACACTTCCGCCCTCTTTCCTTAGGTACGGAACCGCACGAACGTCTGCCGGAAAGAGCTGTGGTCTGCACCTTCTCAATCCCTTCCAGAGGTGTCTCTATCAAGTGTTTTTTGCAACTTCCTCTCCCTACCCCTCCCTTTCTGCCTCCTCTAAGACAATCCTAAATGTACCTCCTATCTATTCCCCGTCTACACCACCCTACCCAATGAATCCCCACCTCTTCCCACCCTCTTTCCGCTAACCCTCGAAGATCTCTAATACCCATCATGATTCACCCTTTACACAATTCCTGGGGCTAACCACTCTAGCCATCTCCCTTTTCAATGCCCAGTCAATTCTAAAAAAAGCCCCCATCCTCCATGACTTGCTCACTGACTGCAATCCCGATATATGTGCCATTACGGAGACCTGGCTCAAAAGCACAGACCATGTCTTCATTAACCAGCTCCCTCTACAATCCTACGATATCTTTTCCATCCCAAGACCCAATAAAAGAGGTGGAGGGTTACTCCTTGCTGCAAAAAAACACCTCAACCTAAAACTCCACAACACCCCTTCACCACACAAACTGGAAATTGGCCTTTTTAAATCCCAGACGCTCCAGATCTGCCTCGTTTATGCCCCCCCCAGGACAACTTGAACACGACCCTTCCCCCATCATAGAATACATAATCAACAATATAAATCTAAGCATCCCGGCTATAATACTAGGTGACTTCAACCTCCATGTTGATGCCCTCCCCCCCACCCCCTCTTGCGATATCTTGCTCAACACCCTCATGGCCCAAGGCTTTAGGCAACTCATCATAGCACCCACACATAAAGTAGGTCACACCCTTGACCTCATCTTCGTTAACAACAATATAAAAGCACCCAACTCTCCCCTAGCCACCCCAATCCCATGGTCCGACCACTTCCTTATCAACATCCTCCTCTCCACAACACACCCACCTCTGCTCCACCCACCTATAGCAAGACAATCTCTTTTTGCAAGCCTTGCTCATCAGAAGACCTCACTTTAGCTTTTGACAAAGTAGCTAATAATCTCGACCTGATCAATCCAGATACTGCTCTCCTATCCTGGAATAATCTTACTTCCATAGTACCTGATGAAACCTGCCCCATTGTCACACAAAAAATACCTGACACCCAAACTGAGAGAAAACCCTGGTACACCTCAGACTTAAAAAAGGAAAAAAAGGACTTGAGAATGAAAGAACAAACTTGGCGTAAACAACCTTCCCCCAGACACCTAGCAGCCTACAAACAATCACTGCATGCCTACAGACAAGCCACCATCCAAGCCAAGCGCAATTTCTACGCATCAAAAATCCACGACTACCAATTTAATGTGAACACCCTGTTCTCATACGTGGCGGAGCTCACAAACCACACCCCTCCCCCATCCACCGAGGAAAATGCCAACAACAAATGCGAAGAACTTGCAATGTACTTCAAAAACAAAATTGCCAACATACTCTTTCATTTCCCCACCAAGCCCTCCCCTATTGTTCCACTCCCCAATGACAACAATGTCCACCTTGGGTCCCTCGATCTAACTACACCCAAGGAAATTGAACCCATCCTAAAAAAGCTTAAGCCAGCCACACACATCTCCGATACCGTCCCCACTAAAGCTCTCCTCTCAGTCCCCTCAGCCATCGCCAAACCATTAGCTGATTTAATCAACTGCTCCCTATCACCGGGAAAAGTTCCAGACCCCTCAAACTTGCAGTCGTAAAATCCCTTCTCAAAAAACCCACCCTCGACCACAGCAACCCCGCTAATTACCGTCCCATATCTAACCTACCTTTCATCTCTAAAATCATGGAAAAGGTAGTTAATTCCCAGCTTACTGACTTCCTGGAAAACCACAACATCCTACATCCTTCACAATTTGGATTCCGCAAATCTCGCAATATGGAAACCCTCCTATTCGCAATTACCGACACCATTCTCAAGGGCATGGACCATGGGCAATCATACCTCCTTGCCCTCCTAGACATATCGGCTGCTTTGATACTGTCAGCCACGAACTCCTCATTATCTGCTTAACAGAGATAGGTATCACTGACACAGCCCTTTGGTTCTCCTCCTATCTCAACCATAGAGAGTACCTAGTAAAGATCGATAACGCTGAATCCTCCCATGTTCCCCTCACCCAGGGCGTGCCCCAAGGATCCTCCCTCTCCTCCACACTCTTTAATATTTATCTACTGCCTCTCTGCCACCTCCTATCAGACCCAGGACTAAAGTTTTTCCTATATGCAGATGATGTGCAAATCCTCATCCCCATTCAAGACTCCCTAACCAAATCCCTGCAGTTCTGGAAGTCACGTCTTGCATCCATCAACTCCCTACTATCCAACCTCCAGCTTGCACTAAATGCCTCCAAAACTGAACTCCTCATAATCTCAAGTCAATCTGAACGTATAATGCAATCCATCTCTGACAAACCTAACTCATTAATAGACCCACTGCAATCCATCAGAGATTTGGGTGTCTCCATAGATCAACAGCTAAATTTCAAAACCCACATCAATAGCCTAATAAAGGGTTTTTTTTTTCAAATTTCATATCCTTAAAAAACTTAAACCCCTCCTCCATGCTCAGGATTTCCGTACCGGACTCCAAACTACTGTGCTCTCTAAATTGGATTATTGTAATTCCTTACTCCTAGGGCTCCCCTTTTCTACGATCAAACCCCTACAAGTCTTGTAAAACACCATGGCCAGGATCATAACAAATACCCAAAAAAGGCAACCACATCACACCCATTCTTAAAGACTTGCACTGGTTACTTATTTCATCCCGCATACAATACAAAGCCCTTACCATCCTTCACAAGTCCCTGTACAATCCCATTCACTCCTGGCTCGAAGATACGCCCCATTTCTGTGCATCTAATCATCCCACCAGAGCCTCCCTTGCAGGCACCCTCCATACCCCTCTCTCAAAATCGCACACATCACCTTCGCCAGAGAAAGAGCCTTTTCTATCGCTGGCCCCTCCCTCTGGAACTCCCTACCTATAGAACTCCGATTAGAACATTGTCTACACAAATTTAAGAAAGGACTCAAGACACAGCTTTTCATACAGGCCTAACCTGACTCGAACCAAACCTAGCTTGATGATCACCTGGCAAAGCCCCGTGCAGTCACTCAGTCCCTCTAGCAATCCCCTTTTTTGCCCCCTGTTCTTCCTCTTCCTTAGGCCTAATATTGCAGGTCTTAATTTTAGTCTTGATATTCTTTAGTGGTTCTTTCTGTTTTCCCTGCCCCTGTTTTTGTTTTTTTTTTATAATTTATACTTTATTGAGTTTTTTCAAATACAATCCATGTATTCAAGAATTTTTCCAAACTTATAAAAAGTAAATAAAATCATAACCACATAACAATTTACAGATATTCAAAATACCAAAAAAATTCCTAAATTGGCTGATTTTATGCAATAAAAGGGGGATCTTCCCATATAACTTTCAAACAGAAAAAACAAATAGAGAGAAAGTGAGGTCTCTATTTAATTCTTAGCCCACATCTGTTATTTGATCCTGATTCAACTTTTCTAATTCCTTGTCCCTCAAAAATTTTTCCATATGCTCAGGTAATGTAAAGATAAATTTTTTTCCCTGGTAATTAACAATACATCGGCAGGGGAACTTTAAATAAAAGGTTGCCCCAATCTCCAATGTTTTAGCTTTCAAAACAAGAAAATGTTTTCTACGGCTTTGTGTAGCCTTGGAAACATCTGGAAAAGAAAATACCTTTTGCCCACAAAATAAAATCTCACGATTTTTTAGGGATTCTCAAATATGAACTCCTTATCTCTTTCTTGGACAAAGGACACAAACAATGTTGTCCTTTTGTGTATCACATCTAAAGAGTCTTCCAGAAATGTTGATATACCTGGGGACTGTAAATCAACAATTTCCCCGAGTTTCTCAACTTTCTTCAAGGGAAAATAATAAATCTTTGAAATGGCTGGAATTTCTTCATCTTTATAAGCTACATTTTCTTTCAAATATTTAATAAACATTTCAAATGGAGACATTAACCTGGTATATGGAAAGTTAACAAATCACAGATTCTTAATTCGTAGCATATTTTCCAAGTTCTCTATTTCATTGTGTAACATCACATTATCAGAAATTCGCATAGTTTCCACAGTTTGTATATTTTGAACATTAGTTGTTAAAGTATTCACTTTACTCTATCTCTACCAATTTTTTCCTTTGTTCAGTAATTTCAACTTTATTAGAATTCACCATCTTTGAAAGTGAGGAGTTCATTTGAGAAACGCTGGAATCAAGTTTTAATATCATCCTCCACAAATCCCCTAATGTCACTTTGGAAGCATCCACATCCACTGGTTGGATGCTTACTTGTAATGGCGTTGTTGTGCCATTATCTACTTCCTGATGTAATGAAGACAAAGTTAGTGGAGATCCATGACCTACCTCATTGTGTAGGACTTCCTCTCCACTTACATTGGCAGACTTACTCCACTGGAACTATCCAAGGTTGCTGTCCCTGGGGGTTGTGAAGGTATGGGTCCTGTGCCAGGACTTAATGAGACTTCAAATAAGTCTCTATTACTATCCTCTCGTGGCATATTGAGCCGACTCAAATGAGCGTCCATCGGTCCGAGCTTAGGAGTGAGAGGGGAGGAGATATAGGCCTTGGCCTTTCTTTTCCGCCCCATATATTCCACATAAATTTCAACACTTAGGCAGTCAAAGGCGGTCAAAGCCGGTCTAAGCTGGTGTGAATGCATGGAATGGTATGAATGTGATAGATAGTTTTTATCTGTATAGACAGAGATTGGTGTATTATAGAAATAAATATTTTTATAAAATATTTAAGATTGTATTTTCTCGGTGAGTGTGTTACTGTATTAGTGTAGGGAAAATTCTAAGAGTATTACCCTCTGCATTGTTGATACCTTGAATGTTTTGATGTCATCTGCTGTGTCATACCTCACACTTTACAACTTGGAGGTTTTGATGCCACGGTGTAGTTTACGATAACCTGCACTCTACACTTGGAGGTTTTGATATCATAGTGCTCTTTGCCATACCTTCACTCTATGCAGGGATGGATTTAGCTTTTGTAGCCTCTTGGCACTTTTGGGGCTTTTACACTCTCTCCTCCAACTCCCTATAAGGGTATGTTGCAGGGTAGCAGAGGGCTGTTTTCTGCTGAATGAGATTCAGCAGAGCTGAATGGCAGAAAATCATAGCCAGCCTGCTGCCCATAAATGTTTTCTATCCTAGGCATAGGCATAATGGGTGCCTATTGACAAATCCAGGGATGTCTCTAATCCTTGGTGTATTTATTATATGACTGCTGCTGCTCCTTTGTTGCTCTGAAGTGCCTTGTGGCTTTCATGCCTCTACTATTGGTGTTCTTTCCTCTTCTTTTAGAGCCATAGGATATTCTAGCCATTCTTGCTGTTAATTTGATCCTCTTTTGGTGCCTTGGGGAGTGGCTGCCTCTATATGGTCTAATTTGCTCTGTAATGAAGTCATTGGTTATTCAAGCTACTTTGAGTGTCACATTGACACAGTTGAGGTCTTGAAGTTTTCATCTCCCTTCTGATGATGTCCATCTGCAAGTTCCATTAGAATTCATTAGAAAAGCCCAATTTTGGAGCTCATAATAGGATGTATTGATTTCCACGTTGACTTTAATGGAAAACAAATGACATGAATAAATATTTTTTTCATTGGAAATGAACAAAATTATTGTTTTAGGCAAACAATATGAATAAACGAACTAAACCAAAGTTTTTTCTGAGCACATGCCAAGCTATTTTCAGTGGCAAAAAAAGGCTGTTGTAGAGATGGTATAGAGAAAGATAACCAAATAGTGTATGCTGTGCATCCAAAGCCCTACTATGAAATAAGACTGAAAAGCCTTATTGGGGCCGATGCAAAAAAATACGTGGAAAGCGGCACCTAAAAGCCAGCGCCCGCTTTCTTAATGCGCGCCATGCTATATGCAAATTAGGGAGTTGCACTAGCGCCTCTTTGCTAACAAGAACCCGCAGCGTCCGTTTCATTACTGGTAGGCGGCAGGCTATGAAAACCGATGCCAAGTTTACTGGCGTTGGTCTTCTTAACTCAGCGGTCTGCCGAGGTTTATTTTTTTACTTAAGAAATACAGAAAAGCTGTTTTTTCTGCTTTTCTGTACTTCCTGTACATGCACTCAGCTATTAACGCCTGTTCCAGGCAGGCGTTAATACCTGAGGGCTAAATGTGCGTCTGAGACGCACACTTTTTTTTTATAATGTGGAGTGAATGAGTAATAGCCTCATTCACATGCTTTGCATGTGATGAGCGCTATCTCATCCAGTCCACTTTCGATGTACGTTAAATAGGCGCTAATCCCCTTATTGCATTGTGGGGTAGATTAGCGCCTATTTAACCCTCGTCAGACTGCGGGTTATACAGTGCGCTCGGCTGAGCGCACTGTATTGCATCGGCCCCTATGTATATACCCTAAAAGAGAACACAGACAAGGGGATTTGATTCACAAGAAACAAACCTTTTCAATGTAAAAGAAATTGTAAAACTAGGCATAATAATGAGAAGTCCAGTGGGATAATCTCAGAAAGAATGCCAGGAAGTATTTTTTTATGACGAGGGTGGTGGTTGCTTGGAATGCCCTTCTGGAGGAGGAGGTAGACTAAAACAGTGATGGAATTTAAAAAAAAAAACAAAACCAATGGGATAAACACAGAGGAACCTCTGGAGGGATGATAATGCAGCACTGGGTAAACTGCACAGAGTGACAGGTCATCATATAACAGCAATGCAATGAATGCTTTGTGCTTCCAAGAATGCACTGGAATAACCCACTCAGTGGCAGTTACAATCCTACACAACAGCTGAGGAAATTAGATCGAGCTTTCTGATCTTTCGCTGCCATCATTTACTATGTTATTATGTAACAATATTACGAAACATGAATTGAATGACAGGATGCACAAAAGAGAAAAGTCATGCAATATAATAAAGGATCCAAAGACAAGCAATAGTTAGTCTCTATTTAAGGGAACAGAGGAAAGGCGCACACATGTCTGTGTTGCTTACAAGCAAAGAAACAAAGATGTAAGATAAACCCTACAACTAACAGTCCACAAATAGAAAGAGTACTATAACTTGCGCTGAAAAAACTTTAGCATGCATAAGAGTAAAATTTAATGTGCATACTAAAATATTATCTAACAAGCTTCATATTAAATTTTAGCGTATGCAAGTAAAAATGAGCATGATAATCTGATAAGGTAGTATAAGAACATAAGAAATTGCCATGCTGGGTCAGACCAAGGGTCCATCAAGCCCAGCATCCTGTTTCCAACAGAGGCCAAACCAGGCCTCAAGAACCTGGCGATTACCCAAACACTAAGAAGATCCCATGCTACTGATGCAATTAATAGCAGTGGCTATTCCCTAAGTAAACTTGATTAATAGCCATTAATGGACTTCTCCTCCAACAACTTATCCAAACCTTTTTTGAACCCAGCTACACTAATTGCACTAACCACCTCCTCTGGCAACAAATTCCAGAGCTTTATTGTGCTCAATCCACTGCTGATGATATCCATCAATTATGGACTCAGACGAAAGAAATGCTACTGAAAGCGAGTGATCGAGCCAAAACGTTTTATGACGCTCACCATTCCAAGGCACCAGTCTTTCAACCTGGTGACAAGGTCTGGCTTTCCACTAAGCACCTTAGACTGAAGTTACTCTCCACTCGATTTGCTCCTCGCTATGTTGGACTATTTCCAATCCTCTGACATCTTGACAACCTCACTTACAGTCTGAAGCTACCACCTGGATTAAACATCCACAATGCTTTCCATGTTTCACTTTTGAAACCACTCATTCTCAGTGAGTTCTCTTCCAAGTCTCAGGAACCAATCTCCCATCAATGCAGAAGATGACCTAGAACACAAGGTCGAAGTCGTTCTTGATGTCCGAAGACGAGGCAAGATTTGGGAATACCTTCTTTCCTGGGAAGGTTTGGCCCCGAAGAAAATTCTTGGGAGCCTCTGGCTAATATCCTTGACAAAGAGATGCTCCATCAGTTAATCTCTCGCATCCTTGGAAACCAAAACCTGGTACCCACAGAGGAGACACCACCCTTTGAAGGGGGTACTGTTGCGACTGTCACTTCCCGATGGCTTCATTCCGCCTACTTTTCATTTTTGCAGCTCCTCCTACTCTTCATGGATGCCTGGCTGCCGTGGCATCCACCTGCCGTCCTCTCCGGCGACCCCGAACCGGCTTGGGCGCTGCCTTCCACCATGTTCTACAGGTACCTTAGGGCGCACGCACCGTGTGGCCCTAATTCTTATTTTCTCATTGGCACATTCCTCTTGTGATGACACGTGTTCCCCCTATAATGACGTCACACTGCTCGAATATTTAAGCCTACAGTTTATTGCTAGCCATTGAGTTAGCAAGGGGAATTCTTACGGATGGGATTCGCTCTCCGTACCCAGCTACTCTGCCTTTCCAACTTCCATTGGACTCTTTCTGCTAACGGGGTACCCGCTCCTCGGGGGCCTCTTTTGCTTCTTTCAGGTTGCTATCAGGAAACCAGTACTCGCTCCTCGAGGGCCCATGTTCCCTGACTCGCTGCCTGCATCTATCTCCTCTTTTACTTGAAGAATTCGCTACACTCGGGGCTTCTCCATATTTCTGACTCTGTGAATGTTCTATTGTACTCATTCTCTCAGTTCTCTCCACTACAGTACTACTACCGTAGGAACCACTGTTCTAGCGCCCTGGGGAATACTAGCCCACCCGGGCTATATCTTCTACTCACTACTGCCATCTCTGGTGGTTTCTCAAACTGTCTGGAGCTGGGCCTGATCTTTGGCCCATCACGGGACTTCCCCCCGTGGGCATGGTCAGCTGCCACAGTGTTCAAGGGTCCACCCAAACCTCACTAATTATAACAGTCCCAGAGTAGCTACTCTGCGCCTCATGGGGAGAGTATTTATTTTATTTATTTATTTATCAGATTTTTCTATACCGTCGTTCAGACGAGCCATCACAATGGTTTATAGATTTTTAAAATACATAGGATAGAAATATGCAGAGCTAATAGACAAAATCTAAACTATCAATAATAGGAATAAAAGAAAACAGAGTACAGCAGTGGAGCCCCTTTGGCTTATCCTGTAGGATCTCAGAGGGTTTCTGAGGCTCCGGATAGGCCCAGAATTCCATTTCTAGTCCTGTACTTTATTCCCCCTGTATTTCAGTATTTATGCCTTGAATTTCAGTATATTTTACGCCTTCTATCTCAGTATATCTTATGCCCCATTTTTCAGTATTTTCAATGCCTTTTTACCCCTGTACCATCTAGCCGTTATTTATTATTATTATTATTTTGATTTTTTCTATACCGGCATTCGTGATAACATCACATCAAGCCGGTTTACAGTAAACAATGGGGTAATAACCGGAACATAGAACCAAATATGTAATATACATATTATAAATACAGTTACAATAAACAAGGATACGTGCAACTAGGAGTAAGAAGAAGAAAAGATAGGAACTTTAACATGTTGTATTAACCTGTAGAATGGTAAAGTTTCCAAAGATGGTAGTGAATGATTTACAATGAATTGTTCAGTTCAAAAATGCAGTTTTTAACAATGAGGAAGAAAACATAAGTAATGAAGATTCTGGATGTTTATAAAGTGTAGGGGAAGATTATCAGGATAGTTATAAAAGAGAATTGTTGCTTGGAATTTGAATATCAGAGAGAATTGTTTTTAGTCTGAGTCTGGGAAGGCTTGTTTGAAAAGCCATGTTTTGAGTCTTTTTCTAAATGTCAATAAGCAGGGTTCTTGTCTAAGTTCCGTTGGTATGGAATTCCAAAGAGTGGGTCCTGCTGTGGAGAAAGCCCTATCTCTATAAGTTATATGGAGGGAAGTTTTGGAAGGTGGTACCTGCAGAGACTCTTTGTAGTACTCTCTTATGGGTCTGGAGGAAGTATGCTTTATGAAAGGGATTTGTAGGTTGAGAGGAGCGATTTGTTGGATGGATTTATAGATTATGGTGATTGACTTATAAAGAATTCTGAAATGGATTGGCAGCCAGTGTAAATCTTTAAGGATCGGGGTGATGTGCTCTCTTCTCCTTGTATTTGTTAGAATTCTAGCTGCCGTATTTTGAACCATTTCTTAGTTACGCCACTTTTTGTCTGAATCCTCTTCCCCTGTGTATTTTAGTACCCTTTTTCCCGGGTTACCTTCTTCTAGCTTCCTCGTTCATATTAGTTTCTCCTATTATTCCATTTTACCCCTCTTCACCCCCCTTGTTCTTTGGCTCCTCTATCGTTCCCTTGTTTCCCCTACCTTTGTTCTCTGTAATACGTTGTTATCTGTAAACCGATATGATGTACCCACGAATACCGGTATAGAAAAGTCTTAAATAAATAAATAAACAAATAATAAATAAATACAATTTAGGAAAATACAACCTCTCACTCTCACTCTCAACTTAGACTGCTCCCAAAGCTTATTGCAGAGCTCTGCTGTAAAACCTCAGGACCAAGGGTATCAATTACAGCTCTGCCAGTGGGAGGGCTGTCTTTGAATGGATACTGCCCTAATTATTTCCCTAACTGCACTAGACTGTTGCAAGTCCTATTAATTAGGGATGTGAATCGTTTTAGGATGATTAAAATTATCGTCCGATAATTTTAATATCGTCTTAAACCGTTATGGAACACAATACAATAGAGATTCTAACGATTTCTAGCGATTTCTAGCGATTCTAGCGATTTCCCGCCGCGAATCGTTTTCGTACGGAAAATGGCCGGCAGGAGATCGACTGCAGGAGGTCGTTC